>NW_026729432.1:0-74783 GCF_030272615.1 Cryptomeria japonica | reverse complement strand
GTTATGAATATTTTATGATAAAAAATTACCTTGGCGAGATTATCTTTGCGAATCAAATTTCACACTCGTAATATTTCTCATGTTGATGTAGGTATGTGCATACAATTTTCAAATGTAGATTAAAAAATATCAATGATTCCAAAGTATTGTAATGAATTCACAAATCAATTCTGACGTGTGTATTAATAATAACGCATGCTCAAAGGTTGGGTAGAATATTATTATAGTGCGAACAGTTAATTATTTATATAATGGTAACAAAAATTCTATGTACGAGAAACTATTCATGATTATGTGGTATAGAAAATAAATGTTTTAATTTTGGCTATATTTTCTTTTAGTTGCAGGAGCTATTGTCAAAGAGTGTATTAGAAAGATCTATACAATG
The DNA here is from genome assembly GCF_030272615.1 of Cryptomeria japonica. NCBI lineage: Eukaryota > Viridiplantae > Streptophyta > Pinopsida > Cupressales > Cupressaceae > Cryptomeria > Cryptomeria japonica. The sequence continues at coordinate 74,395 of NW_026729432.1, read as the reverse complement.
GAAAACAAAGGTTCCAAAACTTTTACAGAGAAAGCCTTTGCGTAAATTCCTTACAGATGAATGAAATATTTAACAACTTTGCATGGTTTTTTCTTCATCTATCAATGAAGAGAACTGAACATTTTATCTTTGTGGAATTAGTTTTGCAAATCAAACATCACACTAGTGTTAAGATTTCTCATGTTTATGTAGGTATGTATGTTGAGGCAATTTTCAAATATAGATACAAAACATCAATGAACAATTAACACTTTTATACAATGATAACAAAAATTCTATGTTCAATTTTTCGTCGAGAAGCAAATAAAATACAATCCCACAAGACAATCTGCATTTTAATAAAGAAGGCCAATGCATCTCTACCGGAAAGAAGCTTCCATGAAAATAGCAGAGAAGAAATCACCATTCCATTCTATATCGAAAGGTAGTTAACCTCCATGACAGTGCTCGATTGACAGTTATTTCAAAATTGTAAAACCATAATTGAACACTTAAAAGAAAGCATCGACCTTTAGCTCATTATTACAGCAAAAACACAAAGTTTTTTTTCTAATCAATTGCGAGGAGGCTGAAATTGGAAACCCAAAATGTAAGCCAACATTGAGAAAGTGAGAAAGCTTTACAGTTAGACCCAGCTAACAGGCCTAGGACATACATCTTCCTATTGAAGTATATCTAAGTGGCACAACTGCCATTGACAAATAGTGCAACCCTCCCTGTTATCATCATCAGTGTGAGATATTATTAAGTGACACTGACACTGCTGCCATTGAGATCTTGATACTCCATTTAGCAGTATAAAGTGGGATTGGCGATAAGATATTCCTCCACCTGCTTGAACAAACCAGTGTTGTTGGCCTTGATCTCCTCAATTTTGGCTTCATCCTGGGGAACACCAGGTAGGCTATCGTAGTTGCAGGTAAATGTGGTAATGCATCCACCATTACCCCCTGGTTTAGGGGTGTATTTAATCTTGTGGCTTACTGACGCTACCTTTTCCCCCAACATTCCTCCTTCCACAAGGCTGTAACCATAAACCAGGTTGGCCTCGTCAACTAAGTCCACTTTCTCTTTCATATAGCTAAAATCTTTGTTGGCTGCAATAGCAATTACAATTTCATATCGTATTATTAGTAACAATGTCTCTGGTTCTTATGATTCAAAACTTCATCGAAAAACAATATCTTCAGCTGTTAAAATGGGACGTACAACTTAAACATGATGCAAGTTTAGAATAGTGAAACCAAACCTAAATGTTACTTACCAGGAGTGAAATTAACGTGTCGAATGGTACCAACTCCTCCATCACCTTGAACAAGTGTGATGCCCGATATGAGGCCTGGTGCTTGCTTTGGCAATAAGTTGTGGGTGTCCACAGTTGCTTTCCACAGCCTTTTTGCCTCCACTGGAGACTCTATTTCAATGCTGAAACTTCCTGCCACCATCTTCTCTTCTCTTCTCTTTATCTCAAGATTTCTACAAAAACTCTTCTTCGAAATGCTTGCCTTCGTTCGTTCGGTGTGGTGTTTTGTATGAGAAGATGTATGTATGGTATTTATAGAGTGAATTGCAAGAGCTCTATTACTAATCTTTCTTGTGAACTGATTTTGATTGTTTAGTCAAAGTAACGTGCCCTTTCTCATTGACTGACTTTCGAAGCAGGCACAGAAAACAAAAGATTCGCCACAACAACAAACCAGTTAAAATTACCAAAGCATTTGGACTTTACTAGGTACCTACCGACTCACTTTATCACATTGAGCGGATCCTCATCACACGTTTTGAATGTTTTACTATTGTTCTGGAAGCTTCCTCGCTCCACTCTCATTAGAATTCATACGATGTTGTAGCTGGACAATGAATATCTTCAGATGTGCGTAGGCAAGCAAATGAATATTATCTATGAACATGGCAATTTCTTTCCATTTGCATTTCAATTATTTATAATAAGTAATTTAAATTTAAATAATTATAATATGTATTAAAGAAAATTTAAAATAAAATATAGAGACCATGTCTAATCTTTAATATATCAATGGTTATTACTAAGTTTTCCGTTTTTAAAATGGTACAATAGATGAGTAGATATCAATTAATATGATGAGAGTTCGAGAAGTTAGATGTATTATTTTACACACTAATGAATTTAATTAATTAATTTATCTTTTACATTCATTTGAGAATCCGAAGATACTCAATCCCTAGTTATAATGAAAATGTTGATATGTATGCCACCTTGTTTGACCATAGACAAGTAAAATAACGATCTTTGAAGCACCTCTAGATTTGGATAGTTTGTCAAGATATGGATGGTAGAGATCATGTCTTAGATTGGAGTCTAGGATTTTCTTGTATGTGGGAAAGGATAAGTAGTATTCAAATATGGAGTATATGATTAGATCAAGTGAATGTAAGTGATAATAGCTTTATTGTAATTGCGAAATGAGATGCAATAAAGTTGAGGCCCGAAGAGAATGTAATTGGATGAAGGCGATCAAATCGTGAAATGAAGGGTTGAGATAAACTTGTCTCGCATGGAGAGAGGACATTTACACACGTCTGGGTCCCTCACAGGAGGATAATCAATATTGAACTTGAATTGAGTGTGGATGTGTGAAAGATTGTGTTTTGCATTTCAGTGTTGAGGTAGAAATGCATTATTTTATTCTTAAAATGAGGAGATGAACGCGCCTTACCCTAATTAAATAGATAGAATAAATCATCTAATTACTTAGTGATGAAGGAATGTTAATGTAAACATTTAAACATGATTTAATTAACTAATTATGATGGGGAGCTATCTCAATTAATTAAACAAGTATGATTTTCCTAATTAATATGTGAGGAAAGATGGTCTAAAGAATTAAATATTGTTTTTCGTTAGTTAGTGAATATCTGGTAAAGGATTATGATGTGAATTGATGAAATTGTGAGAAATGTTAGGTTGAAATGTGCAAGGGAATTTTAACTATCTAAAAAAATATGAACCTCTTTAAATATATATAATTCAATGTATATTAATGATTCAAGTTGTGCTTACAACATGAGAATACGATACCATGCAGCTTCATATCTTATACCAAGTGAATGACACAATACAAGATCAATTAAACATTTTCACTAGGGAAAAGTTAACACGAATAATACAAATAGTGATTTACATCCCTTACATGTAATGGGTAATTTCAAAAAGATGGGTAACTAAAAGGTTACCATGCCATTTCTTCGTACCCTAATAAACATAACGCAAGTGCATAATCATTTGAGTGAATTATAACATGAGTGAGTTATAACCTAAGTGTGCTCCAACACACTCACTTTATGTTTGCTTCAAATGAAAAAAGGACTTAAAGATGAGTTCATTTCAACTTTGCCTCTCAACAAGAAAATGCGATCTTGCAAACATTTCAAGACACACTCGCATTGTGGGATAGATTTTTCATTACCATTTACATGCCAAATAATTGGCAAGTTGTTGTCATAATGCGATAATAAAATTAATTGCATTGGTTTTAGGCTTATCTTTCTAATGAAACATGTAACGATGCTCCCTTTTAAAACTATTGAACATAAACCGGAAGATATCAAATAGTTTTTGCACGATCTTCTTTTAGGAGCATCTTATGGACTTACTCCTCCAGATTTTATAAGGTATTTACTTCCTTTCAAAATACGTTACAAATTAAATCTCAAATGTGCTGTAAAATTTGTGCCAAATTTAATTTAATTATAGGCTTATGTCTTCCAGTTTTTTTTTCTTTCTCCTTTACAAAAGTCATCTCGTTAAATATAATCTAAAATTGATGATGCAAGAAGTACTTTGTTCTTTTTTGTTTAAAACCATACATATTCAAATGCAAGACCTTTATTTTTCTTATTAGCACTGACCAAGAATTACTATTTATTGGTAAATACCAAATACATATTCTATTTGCAAGGGACACTGCACAGGTTATCAGGTGTTGTCACTGATGGCAACCCAAGTCCGTGATCCCATTCGCATAACTTCATTTGATCATATCGGAAGTTTTATTGGTAATTTGCTTAAGTTCGGCAAGCCTAGGACAAAGCATCTGACAGTGTTTAGTATTTATGTCGGGATTTCGTTTCAGGTTACCATTTTATGTTATGGATCTGAAGGAAGGTAGATGGATGTCTGGAACATATTATTCCAGAGTTTTGGTCTCTGGTGGTGATTGGTGTGCATTATGCAAGCCTCTGAGTACCGGGTTCCGGTCCGTCAGTCTAGGACAAGCCGACTTGTGTAGTTGATCGTTGTGCAGATTTGATCGAGCGGTTTCGGTGATTGGTTTTGTGATCCGAGAGGTTTAGCCGACAGTTTTGATAACGTGTGAGCAATTGTTTTGGTCCGCATTACTATTTGTGCTCGAATGTACTCCACAGTTCATACACATTTCAATAATATTCTAAGTGTTCTTGAGCCAACTAGCGATGGATATGATTTCATGTTGCGGATATATATAATCAATGTTTTTAATCATTTTAAGCATAAAAAAAGGTGTTGGTGATCGATTGTGCGCAGTTTCACATGCGCGGGATAGATATCTATGCTTCAAATTCATAGATGAACAACCTGACAGAGAAGTAAGAGATAAAGTGTAAGAAATCAGTGTTTCGTAATTAAACGAAACTCTACTTGGGAATTTGTAGATGTTGTTCTTCAGTTCGGACATTTCAGTTATCTTTTGTTAATGATTTTTTAGGCAATGACCCTCCTTTTGAGAAGTGAGCTCTAAGCAGTATGCCTAAATGCATGTGCATTGCCATTGTGAAACCTTTATTTGAGTATACTCATTTTGTGGGTTCATCCCTACCGTGGATTTTCCCCTAACACGGCTTCCACATATAAAATCCTTGTACTATGGTGTTGTGTTTGTTCATTTTATGTTCTTGCATGTTTATTTTGATTAAATGCATTAAATGGTTAAAGGAACAGATTAATAATATCAAAGTTTGCAGAACACTGATCCACCCACCCGCTCCCCCCTCAATGTTCCTTCATTCCAACATATTCTAGATATAAATACAGTAGTAGATCGTGCATAACCTCGATTTGATCATATTAGTGTTCTTGTAAAAAAAATTGCAAATCAAAGAACGAATCCATCCTACCAAATTTTCATTGTGCTTCAAATTAATTATCCCATGTATTATTTACTTTATAGATTCATTTTATTTCGTAAAGAAAATTCAAATAATAATTTAAATTTATAAATATTTTAATTATATGTATTTAAATAAGACAAAGTGCATTCAATAAGTAGCATTGAAAATGAAGACAATGATATCATTAATAGAATAAGTCATAAAAAATTCCTTAAATGATTAAAAATATAATGAATCAAAATCTTCTACAAATTAAATTAAATTATTAGTCTAATTAACATTATTATATTTTGTGTGACATTATTGTCTATAATATTCAACCAATTTGAATTCTTTTAGTGAATACCCGCAATAAAGTGGTTGAAATTTCTAATATCTTTTAGAATATTACTAGATTTAAAAAACAACTGATTAAAAGATCATACAAAGGTGATTGTTGAAACATGAATTTTTTAATTATTGCTTTCTTTGGGACAATGCATTAGGCGTGTATATAATTTGATATAATAGGAAATGGATAATATTAAAGAGAAGCTATAGTTTTGATATTGGGGAGCAAAGCTCAAACCAGAACTACTATGAGAACTAAGACTCTAGCATAATTTCTTCCTGCAATAGGGTTGTATGGGTCACCTTTGAGCATGGTGATTCTTCCTTTGGGCTCTGCACTATGTACACTCCCAATGTTTATAGGGATAGATCTGACCTCTGGCAATGGCTTTCATCCCTTCCAGATATCCCTTTAATCCTTGTGGGAGACTTTAACATGGTTGAACACAAGGAAGATAAGTTAGGGGGGGCCAATGTTGAGTGGAAAGAGGAAGAGAAGTTAGATTGGGTATGATTGAAAAGCATTAAGAGACTCTTTGACCCCTTGGAAGGTTTAAAACAAGCGTATAAGGGCATATGGTTTACGTGGTGCAATTATCAAAAAGCTAGAAACGGGATTTTCTCTAGATTGGACAGATTCTACACCGACAAGGATGCCTTATCCTTTGTCCTGGATCAACAAGGATGCCCAATGATTGTGAGGCCTTCTTCCCTATCTGGCCATCACCCCATTTTTGCCAATCTTGTCTTCAGAAGTTCTAACAAGACGGATAACAAAAGTGGTGGCAAATTCATCCTTAACAGTAAATTATTACAATACCATGATGTTTCGGCTACCATTCATATTGCGAGATTGTTCAATAAATGGGATTCTCAAGATATCTCTAATATTACTAGTCGGAATACCTCGGTGTCTAACTAGCAGAAGGTTCTTTGTACCATTGGTAAGAAAAGGCCAAGGATGCTAGACAGCTGGAGCTAATCCTCTCCTCTAATATGCATAAGGCAGAGTAAGACATTCAAAGAGACCCCAACAATTCACATCTTACCCACTTGGTGGTTGTGGCTAGAGATAAACTCGGGAAACTTCAGCATGTTCGAGCCATGGGAGCCAGGACTAGAGGTAGGATGTCGTGGTTGTCTCAAGGAGATAAAGGATCTAAATTCTTCTTCAACCTTCTTAACCAGAAACAGTTCAAGGAGAATATAGAAAAGTTGTGGGTGGTCAGCAGGGAAGTCTCTCAAGAAGAAGAGATCATGGATGAATTCTTTTCTATACAAGATATTGTTCTCCTCAGAGGATTCTCCCGCATCCATGCTTGCTAGAGACCAATGTTGGACTCTTTTACCTAAGCTTCTCTCTCTTCAAGAAGGTAAGATTTTTAGTAGGCCTTTCTCGGTTGAGGAGATCAAAGGAGCCATCAAATATTTGGATAATGATAAAGCCCTTGGTCCGGATGGGCTTACCAATGAGTTCTATAAGGCTAATATTAGCTGGATTGTGGATGACTTACTAGAGGTATATAAGGAAGCTACTAAGACAGGGTCTCTGGGTGCTGACATTAATAGAGGCCTTATCAAACTTATCTAAAGAAGGGGACAAGGCTCTTATCAAAAATTCGCATCCTATTACACTACTTAATGTATCCTATAAGATCCTTATGAAGATGATTGCTATTAGACTTGAAAATATCCTTCCTGAGTTTTTTTGTATCACTCAGACTGCATTTATTAAAGAGAGATACACCTTGGAGAACCTCATTACTAGTTGGGAGGCTATGGAGTGGGCTAGACTTTCGGATCAAAAGGTGGCCATTTTTCTTTTGGACTTTGGAAAGGCTTACGATAGGATTGAATGGAGCTTTATTTCCATGATGCTTAAAGATTTTGGTTTCCGTGAGGTTTTCTCTCAATATGTTCAGGTACTCCTTAGGGATGCTCATTCCCAGGTAGAAGTTAAAGGGTTGATCTCGTAGCCCTTCAAGCTTAGTACATCTATTTGACAAGGGTACCCTCTATCCCTTGCTCGCTTTGTAATGGCCTCTGATGCTCTATTTTACCTTCTTAGGGATAACTCTCTCTCCCCAAGGGTTAGAGGGATCTCCCTTTCGAATAAGTCTAAATTGATTAACATTCAGTTTGCAGATGACTCTGCACTTTTCTTTGAACTTTCCTAGGAAAACTTGAGTGCTTTATCTCCCAAGCTCACCTTGTTTTGTGATGCTTCACGGGCAAAGATTTCCCAAACCAAATCTACTATACTCAATTAGTCTAAGTGACCACCAAATTGGCTCTCCACCTATGGGTTTCAAAGGGGATGACCTCACACAATTTTCAGATACTTGGGGATTTCTTTCGCAATCTCTCCTTGCCTCAAAGATATGTGGGTGTGGATTAAGGGCAAGATTGACACCAAACTTACCAAATGGAACAAACAGTACCTCTCACTGGCTGGGACAGTACAAGTTTGTCAAAAGATTATGTCAGCCTATAGTATCTACTATGCCTCTGTATGGATGTTTAGTAATTATCAAATCAACGAGTTGCAGAAGATAATCAGATATTTTTTGTGGTCCGATGGTAGAGGTCAAAGAAAAGAACACTTAGTCAAATGGGAGTGGTTTTGTATGGAAAAGACTATTGGAGGACTAGGCCTTTAGGATCTTAATTCTTGCCAAATGGGAGTCAAATGGGAGTGGTTTAGCAATTAATTTTTGCTTTCTTTGGGAAAATGCATTAGGCATGTATATAATTTGATATAATAGGAAATGGATAATATTAAAGAGAAGCTGTAGTTTTGATAATGGGGAGCAAAGCTCAAACCAACTATTATGAGAACTAAGACTCTAGCATAATTTCTTCCTGCAATAGGGTTGTATGGATCACCTTTGAGCATGGTGACTCTTCCTTTGGGCTTTGCACTATGTACACTCTCAATGATTATAGGGATAGATCTGACCTCTGGAAATGGCTTGCATCACTTCCAGATATCCCCTAGGTCCTTGGGGGAAACTTTAACATGGTTGAACACAAGGAAGATAAGTTAGGGGGAGCCAATGTTGAGTGGAAAGGGGAAGAGAAGGTAGATTGGGTAAGACTGTAAAGCATTAAGAGACTCTTTGACCCCTTGGAAGGTTTAAAACAACCCTATAAGGGAATATGGTTTACCTGGTGCAGTTATCAAATAGCTAGAAACGGGATTTTCTCTAGATTGGACAGATTCTAAACCAACAAGGATGCCTTATCCTTTGTCCCGGATCAACAAGGGTGCCCGATGATTCTGAGGCCTTCTTCTGTATCTGGCCATCACCCCATTTTTGCCAATATTGTTTTCAGAAGTTCTAACAAGACGGATAACAAAAGTGGTGGCAAATTCATCCTTAACAGTAAATTATTGTAGGACCATGATGTTTTGGGTGCTATTCATATTGTAAGATTGTTCAATAAATGGGATTCTCAAGATATCTCTAATATTAATAGGTGGAATACCTCAATGTCTGACTAGCAGAAGGTTCTTTGTACCATTGGTAAGAAGTAGGCCAAGGATGCTAGACAGATGGAGCTTATCCTCTCCTTTGATATGCATAAGGCAGAGTAAGACATTCAAAGAGACCCCAACAGTTCACATCTTACCCACTTGGTGGGAGTGGCTAGAGATAAACTCGGGAAATTTCAGCATGTTAGAGCCATGGTAGCCAGGACTAGAGGTAGGATGTTGTGGTTGTCTCAAGGAGATAAAGGATGTAAATTCTTCTTCAACCTTGTTAACCAAAAACAGTTCAAGGAGAAGATAGAAATGTTGTGGGTGGATAGCAGGGAAGTCTCTGAATAATAAGAGATCATGGATGAACTCTTTCTTTTACAAGATGTTGTTCTCCTAAGAGGATTCTCCTGCATCCATGCTTGCTAAAGACAAATGTCGGACTCTTTTCCCCAAGCTTCTCTCTCTTCAAGAAGGTAAGACTCTTAGTAGGCCTCTCTCCGGTGAGGAAATAAAAGGAGCCATCAAATATTTGCATAATGGTAAAGCCCTCGGTCCGGATGGGCTTACCAATGAGTTCTATAAGGCTAATATTAGCTGGATTGTGGATAACTTACTAGAGGTATATAAGGAATCTACTAAGACAGGGTCTCTGGGTGCTAACATTAATAGAGGCCATATCAAACTTGTCTAAAGAAGGGGAGAAGGCTCTTATCAAAAAGTCGCGTCCTATTACACTACTTAATGTATCCTTTAAGATCCTTGCGAAGATGATTGCTATTAGACTTGAAAATATCCTTCCTAAGTTTATTTGTATCACTCAGACTGCATTTATTAAAGGGAGATACACCTTGGAGAACCTCATTACCAGTTGTGAGGCTATGGAGTTGGCTAGACTTTCGGATCAAAAGGTGGTCATGTTTCTATTGGACTTTGGAAAGGCTTACGATAGGATTGAATGGATCTTTATTTCCATGATGCTTAAATCTTTTGGTTTCCCTGAGGTTTTCTCTCAATATGTTCAGGTACTCCTTAGGGATGCTCATTCCCAGGTAGAAGTTAATGGGTTGATCTTGTAGCCCTTCAAGCTTAGTAGATCTATTCGGCAAGGGTGCCCACTATCCCCTACTCTCTTTGTAATATCCTCTGACGCTCTGTTTTACCTTCTCAGGGATAACTCTCTCTCCCCAAGGGTTAGAGGGATCTCCCTTTTGAATAATTCTAAATTGCTTAACATTCAGTTTGCAGATGACACTACACTTTTCTTTGAACTGTCCAAGGAAAACTTGAGTGCTTTATCTCCCAACCTCACCTTGTTCTGTGATGCTTCAGGGGAAAAGATTTCCCAAACCAAATCTACTATACTCAGTTAGTCTGAGGGGCCACCAAATTGTCTCTCCACCTATGGGTTTCAATGGGGAGGACCTAACACAATTTTCAGATACCTCGGGATTCCTTTCACAATCTCTCCTTGCCTCAAAGATATGTGGGTATGGATTAAGGTCAAGATTGACAGCAAACTTACCAAATTGAACAAACACTACCTCTCGCTGGCCGGGAGAGTACAAGTTTGGCAAAAGATTATGTTAGCCTATAGTATCTACTATGCCTCTGTATGGATGTTTACTAATTATCAAATCAATGAGTTGTAGAAGATAATCAGATATTTTTTGTGGTCCGATGGTAGAGGTCAAAGAAAACCTCACTCAGTCAAATGGAATTGCTGTTGTATGGACAAGACTATTGGAGGACTAGATGTTTAGGATCTTAAAGTGCACGGGACTGCACTTGTTGCTAAATGGATCTTCCATTCATTGGAAGGCAATGAACCTTGGAAAGTACTCATTCGGAACAACGTCAGACTGGGTGTTCCCAAGAAGGCTAAATCCTGGAAATCCCTTCCTATTAGTGACCTTTTAGCTGGAACCTTCTCAGTCTCTACCACAGGCTCTGTTGTCTTTAAATCTATTTGGAAGGCATGGGAGAGCGTTAGGTTTAGTATTCGCAAAAATTGGATCAGTCCCGATAACCAAGTCTGTGGGGAATGATCAATCTGGTGGAACTTAGCCCACAATGGTAAACCCCTCGATCTCACTCAAGGATGTTCGGCCAAGAAATGGGCCAACAAAGGTATTTGTTGTCTTAAAGATATTATTGTTAATGGTGCTCTCATCTCATGGGATGGTCTTTCCAGCAAATATCAGCTTCCTTTGTCTAATAAAAGACCATAAGACATTATGTACAATGCATGTGATCTCTTGCAGCTTCCTAAAAGATGCAATGTGAATGAAGACAGGTTTGTATCCTTCTCATGGGCTGATGGCAGCCCACTCTGTAATGTGAAATTAATTTCTATCTATAAAACTATATCATATAATGTTGATATTCTTAATCATGTTAATATTATTTGGTACTCGGAATTATCACCTGCTCAATGGGGCAAAATATTTAAGGCTCTTTGGAGCTCTCCTCTGGCTCCTAAAAAGAAAACTTTTAGATGGTTGTTAATGCTTGATAAATTGCCTATTAGATTTGATTATAGTAAAGAAGATCTTTATAATATTTGTAAAGTTAAGGATTCCAGTAGACATATCTTCTTTGACTGTATTATTAGTAAGGAAGTTTGGCTTATTTTTTGTTTGATTAAACCGATGTATATTAACATACTTGATGTTGTTACTGGATTTATTAAAGGCATTAAGAAAGACACTAATCTCTTTTGGAATGTGTTATCTTGTGAAATTCTTTGGCATCTATGGAGAATTAGGAATATAGAAATATTTCAAGGGGAAGAAAGGGCCCTTATTGAGTCTTTTCGTAGACTCGGGTTTCATTTTATCTTCTCGCAGGTTACTATGGTTATCAGGCTGAATAAGGAGAAATTTTGTAGGTTCCTTACTGATGGGCATACAATAATATTTATCTGTGAGCTCTCTCATGGCTATACCTGGGGGAGAATGAATGCAGAAAGAACCCCCTTTATAATTTCTCTAGAATCATGGATGCTCTTATGGAGAAAATCATAGGAAATGGACAGCTGGTTTGCCGGCAAATGGTACACTCTGTCGGAATGTTGGATGGTCGGAGGTTGGTTTGGATAGAAGGCCCCTTCGAATGGACTGCTTGGATCTAGCACAAATTTATCTCATTATGGATGTATATAGTTGGATAGTCTTTTGTATATGCCTCTTTAGCTGCATAGGCCTGTATATGTTTCGCATATATCACGGTTTAGGACTGTATAATCTTTTTGTATATGTTGACCGGTATTTTGTATAAACCCATATGTCAATACCCTAATCTTTACATACTCTCTGATGTGGATACATACTTAGAAGGCTGGCATGAATTGTTGACACAAATTTAATTGTTTTGTAATTCAGTCTACTCTCTATTATCAATAAATAAATAATTATTTATCTGTATTTAAATAAGACAAAGTGCATTCAATAAGTAGCATTGAAAATGAAGACAATGATATCATTAATAGAATAAGTCATAAAAAAATCCTTAAATGATTAAAAATATAATGAATCAAAATCTTCTACAATTGATATTAAATTATTAGTCTAATTATTATTATTATATTTTGTGTGACATTATTGTCAATAATATTCAACCAATTTGAATTCTTTTAGGGAATACCCTTAATAAAGTGCTTGAAATTTCTAATATATTTAAGAATATTATTAGATTTTTAAAAAAAAATGATTAAAAGATCATACAAAGGTGATTGTTGAAACATGATTTTTTTAATTCTTTTTTTTTTTTAACAATACATTAGGCATGTGTATAAATTGATATTATAGGAAATGGATAATATTAAAGAGAAGCTACAGTTTTGATATTGGGGAGCAAAGCCCGAACCTGAACTACTATGACAACTAAGACTGTGGCGTAATTTCTTCCTACGTTGTATTAGTATGATTGCTGGGAGAATTCACCAAATAAGTATTCTTATAGCCCTTAATATCTATCATCATCTACAAAGTGAAGCGCATCAGCTTATACAAAAGATAAGTGAACAAAGGAAAAATGTAGTACACCATCTAAAAATTAGACCCAAGTGGAAGATTTGCTACTTCTCTCAAGCTTCGTGGAAATAATGAAGAAGGATGGAAAAAGAGAATCGAAGACCAACGTAGTAGGTGTTGAAAATCATGGGGGATGTACATTACCCTACAATATCAACTTAGCAGGTTGCTACTTCTCTGTGTCGTGGACTCCTCTATTATGTGCTTTTGGTCCTACGAAGGGCGGTTGTTTTCTTTAGATGGTGGTGTCTTTTGATGCTAGGGATTCATTAGGAAGGGCTTCTTCTTTCTTATTTTTGTGTTGTTGTCTCTCAATCCTCCTTTCCTACTTGGTTCGGGGTTTGGAAGTTTTATTTGACTCTCACCTTCTAGTAACTTTTTGGTGGTTGGCCTTGAAGGTGTTGTGTTCTTCAAGGATTATTTTTATGTTGTGAGTTGGTAGCACGTTGTCTTTGTTGTTCGTAAAGGCACATTTTCCTTTGGCAAAGAGTTTCCTCATGCTGCGGTGGGTGGAACTAGAATGGATGTTGTGGGCCCCGGATACCTTGCGGGTGCCTAATCAAAGAAGGCTCTATTCTTCGTTATTCTTCTATAATGTTGGATCCTTGTTGCTTCTAGAGGTTGTTTTATTCATGGGGGACTTCTACTTTCAATCCCTACTTCCCCATGGTTTATGGCTTTGTCGCTTTCCTTTAGGATCTTGTGCAAACGGTAGGTTCTAGGATCTCTTTTTTTCCAATTCTTTCAGTTTCTGGCTATGGTCTCTTCCCGAGTTATCCTTCTCTCTCATATTTTCTCCCTTTTTATTTATGATATCAGGTGTTCCATCAAGGTGCCTTTGAACATGTTTGGGCTAGTCCATTCAAGATTGTTTTTTGCTCTACAAGAATGGCTAGGTGTTCCTTTTAGGTTGTGGGGTGCCTTCCAAAACACTCTGTTAGTTTTTTACACTCTATTAGTTTTTTATTTTCTTTATTTTTTGGCCAATGCAAGGGTTTTCGTTTAGGATTATGGTTTGGGGTGCTCTCCAAAACCCCTCTTTTTATAGAATGTGAGAGTGTAAGTCTGCTAAGAGTTTGGGACCCTTGTTCCCGCCTTTTGGGTTCTTTTTTCTTCTGGATTGCTTCTCAAAAAAGGGGTGTTCCCTTTTTTGGTGTCTGGGGGTTTCACTTCTTGTGAGCTCCTCCTGGTTATGTAAATGGGTATAGGCCCTCTCTTTCTTTTATTAATCAAAACTATTCTATTGTATTTTACATTTCAAATCATGAAAATTTTTACATGTATGTTATTTTCTTTCATGCTTTATGTTTAAAATAATCAAGTTTCTCTTTTCAAAATAGGAATCGGCGCATAAAATGGTTTGGAGACACATCAATTAAGTTTTCTAAAAATGTATTGATTAGTAGCTAAAAAGACGTTTTTATTTTTAAGATGGAAAACATAGACATAGACAACCAACCAAGCTTGTTTTAAGGTCTACAAGCCACAGACAACCATCTGAAAGGTGTTGACCTAGTGTTTGCAGTTTCTTATTTCTTTGAATACTAATGTGGATGAACCTACATCTCTAGAAGAGGGATTAGGTATGAATGATGAAGAATCTTGGAAGGTTATTATTGATGATGAAATGGTGGCTTTGAAAAGGAATGATGCATGGGATCTTGTACCATTTCTTGAAGGATGAAAACCCGTCGGTTGTAAGTGGATTTCAAGAAAAAGATTGGTTCAAATGGAGGTATTGAGAATTATAAAGAACGCTTGGTTACGAATGGTTACTGTGAGGTTGAGGGAATTGGTTATGGTGAGATATTTTCTCCTCTTATGAAAATAAAAGCCATTATATTTTTTCTTTCTACCGCTGATGCTTATAATTTAAAGGTTGAGCAAATGGATGTGAAAACTACATCCCTTCATGATGATTTTTAGGAGGAAATTCATATGACATGCAGCAAGAGCATTGCGTGATAAAAGGTAAAAGTAATTTGGTTGGAAAATTGAAGAATTATTTGTTTGGCCTCGAACCTCGTCTTAGAATGTGGTACCCAAAATTTTATACATGTGTTTTGAGTTTGGGTTTTGAGGGTTATAAGTCATATCACTATGTTTATTATAACTTTGATGGTGATCATTTCCTGTGCATTGCATTATATGTTGACGATATGTCATTCATTGGTAAAGGGAAAGGTATGATTTCAGAACTAAAGTCTCAGCTTGTTGCTAAAATTGAAATGAAAGATCTTGGTACGAAAAAACACATTCTTGGGATGGAGATTACAAGAGATAGAGTGAACAAAAATTTATGGCTAGGCTAGATTAAGTATGCCAATTCAATCTTACAGAGGTTCAACATGCACCACTCTATACCATTATGTGTTCCTTTTACAGTTGGAATAAAATTCTCCATTTTCATATTGCCCTGCATCCCCATCAAAGATGGAAGACATGAGCAGAGTGCCTTACCAGAGCGCAATTTGAAGATTGATGTATGATATGGTCTGTACTAGATCGGACATTTCCTAAGCAGTGGGAGTTCTTTGGAGATATATGTCTAATGCTGGCAGAATTCATTGGGATGCAATTGAAAAGGTCTTCAGATATTTGGAGGGCACCCCAAAATATTCTTTGTTTTATCATGGTAATTTGGTATGAGACAAGATTTCCATTGATGTTCATGGTTATGTGGATTCAGACTAGGCAAGTGATGTTGAAAGCAGGAAATCCAATGGTGCTTTTGTGTTTACTTTATCTGGTGGTGCAATTAGTCTGACAAGTAAGAGATGGGATGTGGTTGCCTTTTCTACTACTGAAGCAGAGTATATGGTAGCTACTCGCTCTTGTAAAGAAGTCGTTTGTCTTAATGGATTGTATTCAGACATTGAAATAAAACAAGGTGTATGGATAATTTATTGCGATTATCAAAGTGCGATATGTCTAGATAAGAACGTGACATTTCATGTCGGGACCAAGCACATTGATGTTTAGCATGACTTTATCATGGATATAGTCGAGAATCGTAGGGTGAAGTTGGTTAAAGTGGAGACTTTGATCAATGTTGGAGATTCTTTAACTAAGGCTATGAGCATAGAGAAGTTCAGATGGTGTTCGGAGTCTATGGGGCTCTCAGCCCCTAGTGATTAAATAATGATGTTGGAACCCCTCTCGTCCCTCTTGAAAGGCATTCAACAAGTGGAAGATTTGTTAGGAAAATTGTATTGGTGTGCTTAGAGTGTTGAATATCGTACTGGTGCATTTAGAGTGTTGAACATTCTAACGATGCATTTAGATGGGTGAATAAAAGAGAAGCGTTCAAGTACATTTAGAGTGTTGGATAAGGAATGCTCGATTTTTCCTACCGGTGCATTTTGTGTGCTATGGAAGCAATTCTAGAACTCTTGATAATTGATAAAGCCGCATTTTATGTATCAGTTGTTATTGTAAATCTTGGTTTCAGATGACACTCTATGATCCATCATCAGGATGTATGAGACTGCCAAGATATGTAAAAAAATTGATCGTGACAATCCCATACATCTCTTGACACTCTCATACATCTGGTGATGGATCACAGAGTGTGATCCGAAATATTGATGCAAAAAACAAAGACACAATCAAACTTTAGAAAACGGGATGATAATTAACTAATGGATTGTGGAAACTTGATTAAAATAATTTCGAATCTTGAGTGTTTAGAAATAGGCCATAGATCTAGCAGTCCATACTCGGTGTTCTTTTCTTCCCTCTAGAAGGAAACCTATATTATAACGGAATTGTATTACAACTATTTAGTGTGATGTATAATTAGGGCGTGATAGCTGTTGAGTTACCTCAGGATCTCAATTGGTGATACTCCTGTGAGAAGCTTGCTCTATAATTATATTGTAATCTATTGTCGATACTTTAATAATATATTGGGTGGCTTTCGGGGTGTGGGGTTTTTCTCTCTAAAGACCTTTCCCCACGTAAATCACTTTGTTGTGGCATCGCATGCTATTTATGCTCACTTCTATTAAGTTTATGTAATTGTCTAAAGATCTGTAAAAACAATTATACATTACCCTCCTCTAAAGGTTAATTTCATGTTTCTATTCTTTCTTTGCAAACAAATAATCCATCACAGGTCACCAAAACTACAGTATACCTGTTGTTGACCATCATGAATTTTTTTTTAAGTTTAATTTTGTTTTTAAATCCTCGAGATTTTGATCCCTTGGTTGATTGACTACAACATTTTATCTAGGACCTTTTGAATTCTTATCACAAATTTTTACATGGCACGATCTTAAACTATACAATATTTGTCAGCCTCACAACTTCTCCCTATTGGGCCATCAGTGAGCGAATAGTAGGTGGCGTTTAAATTCCGGAGACTAATGCCATGATTTACATGTAGTGTTGCTTCATATATCCTTAATTGTGTGAGCTTGTTAGCTTCTCCCTATCGAACTACTCATCATTCAATGGCATCTCAAATGAGATGGGATTAAATAATTAGCCAACAAACTATTCTATGTGGGGAGCCCCCACAGAATCTGTATCGTGCCATAATTGTTTCTCATCAATAGATTACATTTTCTTGTACGATTTTAAACCATGGGAAAGGAAAATTCAAACTCACCTTATCCGTATAACCATCATCGTTGTCATTTTTCAGTGTATGAGGGCATGACCACTTTCATTGGAGTCTTTAAAATGGGGTGTCGTGGTGGTGCAGTAAGTGATCTTTGGTCATGCCATGAATTATGTAATTATTTGATGTAGAACAAATAAAATTCGTTTCATTATACTAAAGTAATCCGGTTTGTTTGATGGACTCAGAAGAACGAAGCTGTAGGAGAGGTTTCGGTGGCATATGCAGTAAGATCCCAGGAAGAAGCTATCAGCGAACAAGAAATAAAATATTTTGTTACGATATAAGTGATCTACGATGAGAGGTTATAAACGTTTATTTTGTGGATTCCATCCCCAAATCTCCCTCTGGTGAGATCTTGAGGTAGGACCTAAGAGCCAGAATTGCAATAGCCTAATCCATCCATACACTTTTTCTTCAGAAAAAAATCATACACAATATATGGTGTATAACCAAATCTACTCGCATCACACATAAATTCATGTAGTTTATTAAACTATTTAATGTTGGTATTTTTTCGTTTAATATTTTTTAGGAGCAAATCTGAACCATGCCCAGTTTGGAATTTTCCATTACTTCGAAGATTGTAACTGCTTTTGTGGGCAGTCTGCTGGCACATATGGATATGCCACTTTCTATGCATACATGGTAGGAGCCCCTCGATCCCAAAGGGATTTAAAATATTTTTTGATTTGTTGAAGGACAACCGAGCTTATATTCATAGAAATAATAGAGTCTCAATTCTATAAGAATATAAACATCTTTTATACATATTTTATATTTTCATATAATACAGAGAGCTAGATTGAGGCAGTAGACATTCAATTTTTGGGATAAAATATTCAAATTCTTTTGCATCCTTCGCAATAATTTGTCAAAACTTAAAAGATCACATAAGCTTTATTCCAATTTAGACCCCTTCCTTCATAAACTTGCACTATCCATCTTCATCCCTAGGTTTGATCGAGAGGGTGGGAATGTAGCCCTTGTAGTCTAACCAAAGTGGACCAAAGATACTTCCAATAAGTTATGCAATCAATATCAAGCACAAGGCATGGAGATCCAAATGCTAAATGTTGAGCTTTAGGGCAACATTCCACTAAATGGCTTATCATCGTAATAGACCAAGAAAATCGCCTTGGAATTTGAGGTAAAAAAGATTAATATGACTCTTGAAGAAAACAAGAAAACTTCAAGAGACGAAAAGAAAAAGAAAATAATAGAGTTGTGGAATAAACGCAAGTCAATAGAAGGCTCACAAAATCAATTGACTCGGCCTAATGGATGTAGAGTAAGCTCCAAGAAAAAGATTAGTGAATAACACAAATACATGAAGAAGAAAAGAAAACAGTAGTGTGCCTAGAATAGTACCAATGATTAGAGACATCTTCTTGAATCAGCAGGTATCCCAAACCCCAAGATGTAACACTTCAAAAAATATAATAAAGATTAACAACGACCAACCATCAGCTAAATAACCTCAATTGGGCATCAAAGATTTGGCTTGAACAACCTCAAGGTCTAGAAGTCGATAAATAGGAGACTCCTAGAGGAACGAAGACCTGAAACTTGGGTTTTGGCAAGGCTCCCATAATCTCAAGACCCAGTGAAATGAGAAGATAACATATAAAAAACAACTAGGTGACTAGGTTTTGAAAAGGCTCCCATAACCTTTGAAGTAAGGGAAACACTTGCTCTTCCAGATAGCCAAACACATACAGAAAAGAAAGAACAAATGGTTCTGATAGGATCCCCAAACCATCACAAAGGGTTTTGCAATGGCACCCTGAACCATCAAACAAATAGAAGATCCCTCCAAAGTCCAAGATCTCCACCTACATAGGAGCAACTAAAACTAAGCAGGGAATCCAACCATGTAGTACCTCTCAAAATCACCTGCATCCTACATCTCCACTTCTATAGGAGATAGCTTCACCCCAAAAAAAAAAGAGTAGAAGAGAACCAAGGAAGCCAATAGAGATACATAACCCAGTCCAACCAAGGGTTCTCCACCTCAATAGGAGAAACAAAGATCGAGAGAAAGGGAGAGACAAAACATTCACCAGGAAGCGACTCTAAAACATGATAGACAAGAAAACCATGGAGACCCACTTCCTTGAGCTTTGGGAAGCCTAAAAAGATAAACTCAAAAGGAACATCACCTCGATAGGATATCCACGAGTGAGCAGAAGAAGATCAAAACCCCTTACCCAATATCCAATAGTGAAAACGGGCCCAGAAGGCAACCAGGCCACAAACACGCCAAAGAAAACAAGAAATATCTTCATAAAAAAATAATTAGAAACAAAGATTCTAGAACTTGGGGTCAAATTCACAAAACAAATACCAAAACCGAAGGAAGAAACCCTCAATAGCCTCACTATAATCAGTACAAATCATCAAGCACCCAGAACGGCCATAGGAGCAGAAAAAGAGACCACACAGAAAAGGGCGAAGTCTCTCGCAACTTCGACATCCTCAGCCACAAGCATTCCAACATCGCTCTCGTCGCTCCCACCTTTCACCAACCACCAACGCATTGTCCAAAAAGAGGTACGGGGAGCACCTAAAAAAGAGGACAAAATCCCCACGTACCACGCAACACCAAAACCAAGCACAAAAAAAAAGCCTTAGGGCAAGCAGTCTGAGAAATGGCACCAACAAATCTACACGGAATAGGGAAAGCTCCCACAACTACCACATGTAAAACACCCGTCCAGACAAAAATGGGGCACAAAAAAATCCCCCACATGGCATCGAAGGGATGCATAAAGAAAACAGAAGGGAGAGGCACCAGGAAACGACCCAACAACTAGGGCCATCTCCATCGTTCTCACCGTCTCCCTCTCCTTCCTCAACAGCTTCTACAACACCGCCTATGTTTGAAACCCTAGCGCCGTCGTTGTTCTCCATCTCCTTTTAACCTTTTGTTTCTTTTTTTTTTTCATTTCAATATAAATGTTATGAATATTTTATGATAAAAAATTACCTTGGCGAGATTATCTTTGCGAATCAAATTTCACACTCGTAATATTTCTCATGTTGATGTAGGTATGTGCATACAATTTTCAAATGTAGATTAAAAAATATCAATGATTCCAAAGTATTGTAATGAATTCACAAATCAATTCTGACGTGTGTATTAATAATAACGCATGCTCAAAGGTTGGGTAGAATATTATTATAGTGCGAACAGTTAATTATTTATATAATGGTAACAAAAATTCTATGTACGAGAAACTATTCATGATTATGTGGTCTAGAAAATAAATGTTTTAATTTTGGCTATATTTTCTTTTAGTTGCAGGAGCTATTGTCAAAGAGTGTATTAGAAAGATCTATACAATGGAAAACAAAGGTTCCAAAACTTTTACAGAGAAAGCCTTTGCGTAAATTCCTTACAGATGAATGAAATATTTAACAACTTTGCATGGTTTTTTCTTCATCTATCAATGAAGAGAACTGAACATTTTATCTTTGTGGAATTAGTTTTGCAAATCAAACATCACACTAGTGTTAAGATTTCTCATGTTTATGTAGGTATGTATGTTGAGGCAATTTTCAAATATAGATACAAAACATCAATGAACAATTAACACTTTTATACAATGATAACAAAAATTCTATGTTCAATTTTTCGTCGAGAAGCAAATAAAATACAATCCCACAAGACAATCTGCATTTTAATAAAGAAGGCCAATGCATCTCTACCGGAAAGAAGCTTCCATGAAAATAGCAGAGAAGAAATCACCATTCCATTCTATATCGAAAGGTAGTTAACCTCCATGACAGTGCTCGATTGACAGTTATTTCAAAATTGTAAAACCATAATTGAACACTTAAAAGAAAGCATCGACCTTTAGCTCATTATTACAGCAAAAACACAAAGTTTTTTTTCTAATCAATTGCGAGGAGGCTGAAATTGGAAACCCAAAATGTAAGCCAACATTGAGAAAGTGAGAAAGCTTTACAGTTAGACCCAGCTAACAGGCCTAGGACATACATCTTCCTATTGAAGTATATCTAAGTGGCACAACTGCCATTGACAAATAGTGCAACCCTCCCTGTTATCATCATCAGTGTGAGATATTATTAAGTGACACTGACACTGCTGCCATTGAGATCTTGATACTCCATTTAGCAGTATAAAGTGGGATTGGCGATAAGATATTCCTCCACCTGCTTGAACAAACCAGTGTTGTTGGCCTTGATCTCCTCAATTTTGGCTTCATCCTGGGGAACACCAGGTAGGCTATCGTAGTTGCAGGTAAATGTGGTAATGCATCCACCATTACCCCCTGGTTTAGGGGTGTATTTAATCTTGTGGCTTACTGACGCTACCTTTTCCCCCAACATTCCTCCTTCCACAAGGCTGTAACCATAAACCAGGTTGGCCTCGTCAACTAAGTCCACTTTCTCTTTCATATAGCTAAAATCTTTGTTGGCTGCAATAGCAATTACAATTTCATATCGTATTATTAGTAACAATGTCTCTGGTTCTTATGATTCAAAACTTCATCGAAAAACAATATCTTCAGCTGTTAAAATGGGACGTACAACTTAAACATGATGCAAGTTTAGAATAGTGAAACCAAACCTAAATGTTACTTACCAGGAGTGAAATTAACGTGTCGAATGGTACCAACTCCTCCATCACCTTGAACAAGTGTGATGCCCGATATGAGGCCTGGTGCTTGCTTTGGCAATAAGTTGTGGGTGTCCACAGTTGCTTTCCACAGCCTTTTTGCCTCCACTGGAGACTCTATTTCAATGCTGAAACTTCCTGCCACCATCTTCTCTTCTCTTCTCTTTATCTCAAGATTTCTACAAAAACTCTTCTTCGAAATGCTTGCCTTCGTTCGTTCGGTGTGGTGTTTTGTATGAGAAGATGTATGTATGGTATTTATAGAGTGAATTGCAAGAGCTCTATTACTAATCTTTCTTGTGAACTGATTTTGATTGTTTAGTCAAAGTAACGTGCCCTTTCTCATTGACTGACTTTCGAAGCAGGCACAGAAAACAAAAGATTCGCCACAACAACAAACCAGTTAAAATTACCAAAGCATTTGGACTTTACTAGGTACCTACCGACTCACTTTATCACATTGAGCGGATCCTCATCACACGTTTTGAATGTTTTACTATTGTTCTGGAAGCTTCCTCGCTCCACTCTCATTAGAATTCATACGATGTTGTAGCTGGACAATGAATATCTTCAGATGTGCGTAGGCAAGCAAATGAATATTATCTATGAACATGGCAATTTCTTTCCATTTGCATTTCAATTATTTATAATAAGTAATTTAAATTTAAATAATTATAATATGTATTAAAGAAAATTTAAAATAAAATATAGAGACCATGTCTAATCTTTAATATATCAATGGTTATTACTAAGTTTTCCGTTTTTAAAATGGTACAATAGATGAGTAGATATCAATTAATATGATGAGAGTTCGAGAAGTTAGATGTATTATTTTACACACTAATGAATTTAATTAATTAATTTATCTTTTACATTCATTTGAGAATCCGAAGATACTCAATCCCTAGTTATAATGAAAATGTTGATATGTATGCCACCTTGTTTGACCATAGACAAGTAAAATAACGATCTTTGAAGCACCTCTAGATTTGGATAGTTTGTCAAGATATGGATGGTAGAGATCATGTCTTAGATTGGAGTCTAGGATTTTCTTGTATGTGGGAAAGGATAAGTAGTATTCAAATATGGAGTATATGATTAGATCAAGTGAATGTAAGTGATAATAGCTTTATTGTAATTGCGAAATGAGATGCAATAAAGTTGAGGCCCGAAGAGAATGTAATTGGATGAAGGCGATCAAATCGTGAAATGAAGGGTTGAGATAAACTTGTCTCGCATGGAGAGAGGACATTTACACACGTCTGGGTCCCTCACAGGAGGATAATCAATATTGAACTTGAATTGAGTGTGGATGTGTGAAAGATTGTGTTTTGCATTTCAGTGTTGAGGTAGAAATGCATTATTTTATTCTTAAAATGAGGAGATGAACGCGCCTTACCCTAATTAAATAGATAGAATAAATCATCTAATTACTTAGTGATGAAGGAATGTTAATGTAAACATTTAAACATGATTTAATTAACTAATTATGATGGGGAGCTATCTCAATTAATTAAACAAGTATGATTTTCCTAATTAATATGTGAGGAAAGATGGTCTAAAGAATTAAATATTGTTTTTCGTTAGTTAGTGAATATCTGGTAAAGGATTATGATGTGAATTGATGAAATTGTGAGAAATGTTAGGTTGAAATGTGCAAGGGAATTTTAACTATCTAAAAAAATATGAACCTCTTTAAATATATATAATTCAATGTATATTAATGATTCAAGTTGTGCTTACAACATGAGAATACGATACCATGCAGCTTCATATCTTATACCAAGTGAATGACACAATACAAGATCAATTAAACATTTTCACTAGGGAAAAGTTAACACGAATAATACAAATAGTGATTTACATCCCTTACATGTAATGGGTAATTTCAAAAAGATGGGTAACTAAAAGGTTACCATGCCATTTCTTCGTACCCTAATAAACATAACGCAAGTGCATAATCATTTGAGTGAATTATAACATGAGTGAGTTATAACCTAAGTGTGCTCCAACACACTCACTTTATGTTTGCTTCAAATGAAAAAAGGACTTAAAGATGAGTTCATTTCAACTTTGCCTCTCAACAAGAAAATGCGATCTTGCAAACATTTCAAGACACACTCGCATTGTGGGATAGATTTTTCATTACCATTTACATGCCAAATAATTGGCAAGTTGTTGTCATAATGCGATAATAAAATTAATTGCATTGGTTTTAGGCTTATCTTTCTAATGAAACATGTAACGATGCTCCCTTTTAAAACTATTGAACATAAACCGGAAGATATCAAATAGTTTTTGCACGATCTTCTTTTAGGAGCATCTTATGGACTTACTCCTCCAGATTTTATAAGGTATTTACTTCCTTTCAAAATACGTTACAAATTAAATCTCAAATGTGCTGTAAAATTTGTGCCAAATTTAATTTAATTATAGGCTTATGTCTTCCAGTTTTTTTTTCTTTCTCCTTTACAAAAGTCATCTCGTTAAATATAATCTAAAATTGATGATGCAAGAAGTACTTTGTTCTTTTTTGTTTAAAACCATACATATTCAAATGCAAGACCTTTATTTTTCTTATTAGCACTGACCAAGAATTACTATTTATTGGTAAATACCAAATACATATTCTATTTGCAAGGGACACTGCACAGGTTATCAGGTGTTGTCACTGATGGCAACCCAAGTCCGTGATCCCATTCGCATAACTTCATTTGATCATATCGGAAGTTTTATTGGTAATTTGCTTAAGTTCGGCAAGCCTAGGACAAAGCATCTGACAGTGTTTAGTATTTATGTCGGGATTTCGTTTCAGGTTACCATTTTATGTTATGGATCTGAAGGAAGGTAGATGGATGTCTGGAACATATTATTCCAGAGTTTTGGTCTCTGGTGGTGATTGGTGTGCATTATGCAAGCCTCTGAGTACCGGGTTCCGGTCCGTCAGTCTAGGACAAGCCGACTTGTGTAGTTGATCGTTGTGCAGATTTGATCGAGCGGTTTCGGTGATTGGTTTTGTGATCCGAGAGGTTTAGCCGACAGTTTTGATAACGTGTGAGCAATTGTTTTGGTCCGCATTACTATTTGTGCTCGAATGTACTCCACAGTTCATACACATTTCAATAATATTCTAAGTGTTCTTGAGCCAACTAGCGATGGATATGATTTCATGTTGCGGATATATATAATCAATGTTTTTAATCATTTTAAGCATAAAAAAAGGTGTTGGTGATCGATTGTGCGCAGTTTCACATGCGCGGGATAGATATCTATGCTTCAAATTCATAGATGAACAACCTGACAGAGAAGTAAGAGATAAAGTGTAAGAAATCAGTGTTTCGTAATTAAACGAAACTCTACTTGGGAATTTGTAGATGTTGTTCTTCAGTTCGGACATTTCAGTTATCTTTTGTTAATGATTTTTTAGGCAATGACCCTCCTTTTGAGAAGTGAGCTCTAAGCAGTATGCCTAAATGCATGTGCATTGCCATTGTGAAACCTTTATTTGAGTATACTCATTTTGTGGGTTCATCCCTACCGTGGATTTTCCCCTAACACGGCTTCCACATATAAAATCCTTGTACTATGGTGTTGTGTTTGTTCATTTTATGTTCTTGCATGTTTATTTTGATTAAATGCATTAAATGGTTAAAGGAACAGATTAATAATATCAAAGTTTGCAGAACACTGATCCACCCACCCGCTCCCCCCTCAATGTTCCTTCATTCCAACATATTCTAGATATAAATACAGTAGTAGATCGTGCATAACCTCGATTTGATCATATTAGTGTTCTTGTAAAAAAAATTGCAAATCAAAGAACGAATCCATCCTACCAAATTTTCATTGTGCTTCAAATTAATTATCCCATGTATTATTTACTTTATAGATTCATTTTATTTCGTAAAGAAAATTCAAATAATAATTTAAATTTATAAATATTTTAATTATATGTATTTAAATAAGACAAAGTGCATTCAATAAGTAGCATTGAAAATGAAGACAATGATATCATTAATAGAATAAGTCATAAAAAATTCCTTAAATGATTAAAAATATAATGAATCAAAATCTTCTACAAATTAAATTAAATTATTAGTCTAATTAACATTATTATATTTTGTGTGACATTATTGTCTATAATATTCAACCAATTTGAATTCTTTTAGTGAATACCCGCAATAAAGTGGTTGAAATTTCTAATATCTTTTAGAATATTACTAGATTTAAAAAACAACTGATTAAAAGATCATACAAAGGTGATTGTTGAAACATGAATTTTTTAATTATTGCTTTCTTTGGGACAATGCATTAGGCGTGTATATAATTTGATATAATAGGAAATGGATAATATTAAAGAGAAGCTATAGTTTTGATATTGGGGAGCAAAGCTCAAACCAGAACTACTATGAGAACTAAGACTCTAGCATAATTTCTTCCTGCAATAGGGTTGTATGGGTCACCTTTGAGCATGGTGATTCTTCCTTTGGGCTCTGCACTATGTACACTCCCAATGTTTATAGGGATAGATCTGACCTCTGGCAATGGCTTTCATCCCTTCCAGATATCCCTTTAATCCTTGTGGGAGACTTTAACATGGTTGAACACAAGGAAGATAAGTTAGGGGGGGCCAATGTTGAGTGGAAAGAGGAAGAGAAGTTAGATTGGGTATGATTGAAAAGCATTAAGAGACTCTTTGACCCCTTGGAAGGTTTAAAACAAGCGTATAAGGGCATATGGTTTACGTGGTGCAATTATCAAAAAGCTAGAAACGGGATTTTCTCTAGATTGGACAGATTCTACACCGACAAGGATGCCTTATCCTTTGTCCTGGATCAACAAGGATGCCCAATGATTGTGAGGCCTTCTTCCCTATCTGGCCATCACCCCATTTTTGCCAATCTTGTCTTCAGAAGTTCTAACAAGACGGATAACAAAAGTGGTGGCAAATTCATCCTTAACAGTAAATTATTACAATACCATGATGTTTCGGCTACCATTCATATTGCGAGATTGTTCAATAAATGGGATTCTCAAGATATCTCTAATATTACTAGTCGGAATACCTCGGTGTCTAACTAGCAGAAGGTTCTTTGTACCATTGGTAAGAAAAGGCCAAGGATGCTAGACAGCTGGAGCTAATCCTCTCCTCTAATATGCATAAGGCAGAGTAAGACATTCAAAGAGACCCCAACAATTCACATCTTACCCACTTGGTGGTTGTGGCTAGAGATAAACTCGGGAAACTTCAGCATGTTCGAGCCATGGGAGCCAGGACTAGAGGTAGGATGTCGTGGTTGTCTCAAGGAGATAAAGGATCTAAATTCTTCTTCAACCTTCTTAACCAGAAACAGTTCAAGGAGAATATAGAAAAGTTGTGGGTGGTCAGCAGGGAAGTCTCTCAAGAAGAAGAGATCATGGATGAATTCTTTTCTATACAAGATATTGTTCTCCTCAGAGGATTCTCCCGCATCCATGCTTGCTAGAGACCAATGTTGGACTCTTTTACCTAAGCTTCTCTCTCTTCAAGAAGGTAAGATTTTTAGTAGGCCTTTCTCGGTTGAGGAGATCAAAGGAGCCATCAAATATTTGGATAATGATAAAGCCCTTGGTCCGGATGGGCTTACCAATGAGTTCTATAAGGCTAATATTAGCTGGATTGTGGATGACTTACTAGAGGTATATAAGGAAGCTACTAAGACAGGGTCTCTGGGTGCTGACATTAATAGAGGCCTTATCAAACTTATCTAAAGAAGGGGACAAGGCTCTTATCAAAAATTCGCATCCTATTACACTACTTAATGTATCCTATAAGATCCTTATGAAGATGATTGCTATTAGACTTGAAAATATCCTTCCTGAGTTTTTTTGTATCACTCAGACTGCATTTATTAAAGAGAGATACACCTTGGAGAACCTCATTACTAGTTGGGAGGCTATGGAGTGGGCTAGACTTTCGGATCAAAAGGTGGCCATTTTTCTTTTGGACTTTGGAAAGGCTTACGATAGGATTGAATGGAGCTTTATTTCCATGATGCTTAAAGATTTTGGTTTCCGTGAGGTTTTCTCTCAATATGTTCAGGTACTCCTTAGGGATGCTCATTCCCAGGTAGAAGTTAAAGGGTTGATCTCGTAGCCCTTCAAGCTTAGTACATCTATTTGACAAGGGTACCCTCTATCCCTTGCTCGCTTTGTAATGGCCTCTGATGCTCTATTTTACCTTCTTAGGGATAACTCTCTCTCCCCAAGGGTTAGAGGGATCTCCCTTTCGAATAAGTCTAAATTGATTAACATTCAGTTTGCAGATGACTCTGCACTTTTCTTTGAACTTTCCTAGGAAAACTTGAGTGCTTTATCTCCCAAGCTCACCTTGTTTTGTGATGCTTCACGGGCAAAGATTTCCCAAACCAAATCTACTATACTCAATTAGTCTAAGTGACCACCAAATTGGCTCTCCACCTATGGGTTTCAAAGGGGATGACCTCACACAATTTTCAGATACTTGGGGATTTCTTTCGCAATCTCTCCTTGCCTCAAAGATATGTGGGTGTGGATTAAGGGCAAGATTGACACCAAACTTACCAAATGGAACAAACAGTACCTCTCACTGGCTGGGACAGTACAAGTTTGTCAAAAGATTATGTCAGCCTATAGTATCTACTATGCCTCTGTATGGATGTTTAGTAATTATCAAATCAACGAGTTGCAGAAGATAATCAGATATTTTTTGTGGTCCGATGGTAGAGGTCAAAGAAAAGAACACTTAGTCAAATGGGAG
Organism: Cryptomeria japonica; assembly: GCF_030272615.1. Lineage (NCBI taxonomy): Eukaryota > Viridiplantae > Streptophyta > Pinopsida > Cupressales > Cupressaceae > Cryptomeria > Cryptomeria japonica. The sequence continues at coordinate 45,373 of NW_026729432.1, read as the reverse complement.
TGGTTTTGTATGGAAAAGACTATTGGAGGACTAGGCCTTTAGGATCTTAATTCTTGCCAAATGGGAGTCAAATGGGAGTGGTTTAGCAATTAATTTTTGCTTTCTTTGGGAAAATGCATTAGGCATGTATATAATTTGATATAATAGGAAATGGATAATATTAAAGAGAAGCTGTAGTTTTGATAATGGGGAGCAAAGCTCAAACCAACTATTATGAGAACTAAGACTCTAGCATAATTTCTTCCTGCAATAGGGTTGTATGGATCACCTTTGAGCATGGTGACTCTTCCTTTGGGCTTTGCACTATGTACACTCTCAATGATTATAGGGATAGATCTGACCTCTGGAAATGGCTTGCATCACTTCCAGATATCCCCTAGGTCCTTGGGGGAAACTTTAACATGGTTGAACACAAGGAAGATAAGTTAGGGGGAGCCAATGTTGAGTGGAAAGGGGAAGAGAAGGTAGATTGGGTAAGACTGTAAAGCATTAAGAGACTCTTTGACCCCTTGGAAGGTTTAAAACAACCCTATAAGGGAATATGGTTTACCTGGTGCAGTTATCAAATAGCTAGAAACGGGATTTTCTCTAGATTGGACAGATTCTAAACCAACAAGGATGCCTTATCCTTTGTCCCGGATCAACAAGGGTGCCCGATGATTCTGAGGCCTTCTTCTGTATCTGGCCATCACCCCATTTTTGCCAATATTGTTTTCAGAAGTTCTAACAAGACGGATAACAAAAGTGGTGGCAAATTCATCCTTAACAGTAAATTATTGTAGGACCATGATGTTTTGGGTGCTATTCATATTGTAAGATTGTTCAATAAATGGGATTCTCAAGATATCTCTAATATTAATAGGTGGAATACCTCAATGTCTGACTAGCAGAAGGTTCTTTGTACCATTGGTAAGAAGTAGGCCAAGGATGCTAGACAGATGGAGCTTATCCTCTCCTTTGATATGCATAAGGCAGAGTAAGACATTCAAAGAGACCCCAACAGTTCACATCTTACCCACTTGGTGGGAGTGGCTAGAGATAAACTCGGGAAATTTCAGCATGTTAGAGCCATGGTAGCCAGGACTAGAGGTAGGATGTTGTGGTTGTCTCAAGGAGATAAAGGATGTAAATTCTTCTTCAACCTTGTTAACCAAAAACAGTTCAAGGAGAAGATAGAAATGTTGTGGGTGGATAGCAGGGAAGTCTCTGAATAATAAGAGATCATGGATGAACTCTTTCTTTTACAAGATGTTGTTCTCCTAAGAGGATTCTCCTGCATCCATGCTTGCTAAAGACAAATGTCGGACTCTTTTCCCCAAGCTTCTCTCTCTTCAAGAAGGTAAGACTCTTAGTAGGCCTCTCTCCGGTGAGGAAATAAAAGGAGCCATCAAATATTTGCATAATGGTAAAGCCCTCGGTCCGGATGGGCTTACCAATGAGTTCTATAAGGCTAATATTAGCTGGATTGTGGATAACTTACTAGAGGTATATAAGGAATCTACTAAGACAGGGTCTCTGGGTGCTAACATTAATAGAGGCCATATCAAACTTGTCTAAAGAAGGGGAGAAGGCTCTTATCAAAAAGTCGCGTCCTATTACACTACTTAATGTATCCTTTAAGATCCTTGCGAAGATGATTGCTATTAGACTTGAAAATATCCTTCCTAAGTTTATTTGTATCACTCAGACTGCATTTATTAAAGGGAGATACACCTTGGAGAACCTCATTACCAGTTGTGAGGCTATGGAGTTGGCTAGACTTTCGGATCAAAAGGTGGTCATGTTTCTATTGGACTTTGGAAAGGCTTACGATAGGATTGAATGGATCTTTATTTCCATGATGCTTAAATCTTTTGGTTTCCCTGAGGTTTTCTCTCAATATGTTCAGGTACTCCTTAGGGATGCTCATTCCCAGGTAGAAGTTAATGGGTTGATCTTGTAGCCCTTCAAGCTTAGTAGATCTATTCGGCAAGGGTGCCCACTATCCCCTACTCTCTTTGTAATATCCTCTGACGCTCTGTTTTACCTTCTCAGGGATAACTCTCTCTCCCCAAGGGTTAGAGGGATCTCCCTTTTGAATAATTCTAAATTGCTTAACATTCAGTTTGCAGATGACACTACACTTTTCTTTGAACTGTCCAAGGAAAACTTGAGTGCTTTATCTCCCAACCTCACCTTGTTCTGTGATGCTTCAGGGGAAAAGATTTCCCAAACCAAATCTACTATACTCAGTTAGTCTGAGGGGCCACCAAATTGTCTCTCCACCTATGGGTTTCAATGGGGAGGACCTAACACAATTTTCAGATACCTCGGGATTCCTTTCACAATCTCTCCTTGCCTCAAAGATATGTGGGTATGGATTAAGGTCAAGATTGACAGCAAACTTACCAAATTGAACAAACACTACCTCTCGCTGGCCGGGAGAGTACAAGTTTGGCAAAAGATTATGTTAGCCTATAGTATCTACTATGCCTCTGTATGGATGTTTACTAATTATCAAATCAATGAGTTGTAGAAGATAATCAGATATTTTTTGTGGTCCGATGGTAGAGGTCAAAGAAAACCTCACTCAGTCAAATGGAATTGCTGTTGTATGGACAAGACTATTGGAGGACTAGATGTTTAGGATCTTAAAGTGCACGGGACTGCACTTGTTGCTAAATGGATCTTCCATTCATTGGAAGGCAATGAACCTTGGAAAGTACTCATTCGGAACAACGTCAGACTGGGTGTTCCCAAGAAGGCTAAATCCTGGAAATCCCTTCCTATTAGTGACCTTTTAGCTGGAACCTTCTCAGTCTCTACCACAGGCTCTGTTGTCTTTAAATCTATTTGGAAGGCATGGGAGAGCGTTAGGTTTAGTATTCGCAAAAATTGGATCAGTCCCGATAACCAAGTCTGTGGGGAATGATCAATCTGGTGGAACTTAGCCCACAATGGTAAACCCCTCGATCTCACTCAAGGATGTTCGGCCAAGAAATGGGCCAACAAAGGTATTTGTTGTCTTAAAGATATTATTGTTAATGGTGCTCTCATCTCATGGGATGGTCTTTCCAGCAAATATCAGCTTCCTTTGTCTAATAAAAGACCATAAGACATTATGTACAATGCATGTGATCTCTTGCAGCTTCCTAAAAGATGCAATGTGAATGAAGACAGGTTTGTATCCTTCTCATGGGCTGATGGCAGCCCACTCTGTAATGTGAAATTAATTTCTATCTATAAAACTATATCATATAATGTTGATATTCTTAATCATGTTAATATTATTTGGTACTCGGAATTATCACCTGCTCAATGGGGCAAAATATTTAAGGCTCTTTGGAGCTCTCCTCTGGCTCCTAAAAAGAAAACTTTTAGATGGTTGTTAATGCTTGATAAATTGCCTATTAGATTTGATTATAGTAAAGAAGATCTTTATAATATTTGTAAAGTTAAGGATTCCAGTAGACATATCTTCTTTGACTGTATTATTAGTAAGGAAGTTTGGCTTATTTTTTGTTTGATTAAACCGATGTATATTAACATACTTGATGTTGTTACTGGATTTATTAAAGGCATTAAGAAAGACACTAATCTCTTTTGGAATGTGTTATCTTGTGAAATTCTTTGGCATCTATGGAGAATTAGGAATATAGAAATATTTCAAGGGGAAGAAAGGGCCCTTATTGAGTCTTTTCGTAGACTCGGGTTTCATTTTATCTTCTCGCAGGTTACTATGGTTATCAGGCTGAATAAGGAGAAATTTTGTAGGTTCCTTACTGATGGGCATACAATAATATTTATCTGTGAGCTCTCTCATGGCTATACCTGGGGGAGAATGAATGCAGAAAGAACCCCCTTTATAATTTCTCTAGAATCATGGATGCTCTTATGGAGAAAATCATAGGAAATGGACAGCTGGTTTGCCGGCAAATGGTACACTCTGTCGGAATGTTGGATGGTCGGAGGTTGGTTTGGATAGAAGGCCCCTTCGAATGGACTGCTTGGATCTAGCACAAATTTATCTCATTATGGATGTATATAGTTGGATAGTCTTTTGTATATGCCTCTTTAGCTGCATAGGCCTGTATATGTTTCGCATATATCACGGTTTAGGACTGTATAATCTTTTTGTATATGTTGACCGGTATTTTGTATAAACCCATATGTCAATACCCTAATCTTTACATACTCTCTGATGTGGATACATACTTAGAAGGCTGGCATGAATTGTTGACACAAATTTAATTGTTTTGTAATTCAGTCTACTCTCTATTATCAATAAATAAATAATTATTTATCTGTATTTAAATAAGACAAAGTGCATTCAATAAGTAGCATTGAAAATGAAGACAATGATATCATTAATAGAATAAGTCATAAAAAAATCCTTAAATGATTAAAAATATAATGAATCAAAATCTTCTACAATTGATATTAAATTATTAGTCTAATTATTATTATTATATTTTGTGTGACATTATTGTCAATAATATTCAACCAATTTGAATTCTTTTAGGGAATACCCTTAATAAAGTGCTTGAAATTTCTAATATATTTAAGAATATTATTAGATTTTTAAAAAAAAATGATTAAAAGATCATACAAAGGTGATTGTTGAAACATGATTTTTTTAATTCTTTTTTTTTTTTAACAATACATTAGGCATGTGTATAAATTGATATTATAGGAAATGGATAATATTAAAGAGAAGCTACAGTTTTGATATTGGGGAGCAAAGCCCGAACCTGAACTACTATGACAACTAAGACTGTGGCGTAATTTCTTCCTACGTTGTATTAGTATGATTGCTGGGAGAATTCACCAAATAAGTATTCTTATAGCCCTTAATATCTATCATCATCTACAAAGTGAAGCGCATCAGCTTATACAAAAGATAAGTGAACAAAGGAAAAATGTAGTACACCATCTAAAAATTAGACCCAAGTGGAAGATTTGCTACTTCTCTCAAGCTTCGTGGAAATAATGAAGAAGGATGGAAAAAGAGAATCGAAGACCAACGTAGTAGGTGTTGAAAATCATGGGGGATGTACATTACCCTACAATATCAACTTAGCAGGTTGCTACTTCTCTGTGTCGTGGACTCCTCTATTATGTGCTTTTGGTCCTACGAAGGGCGGTTGTTTTCTTTAGATGGTGGTGTCTTTTGATGCTAGGGATTCATTAGGAAGGGCTTCTTCTTTCTTATTTTTGTGTTGTTGTCTCTCAATCCTCCTTTCCTACTTGGTTCGGGGTTTGGAAGTTTTATTTGACTCTCACCTTCTAGTAACTTTTTGGTGGTTGGCCTTGAAGGTGTTGTGTTCTTCAAGGATTATTTTTATGTTGTGAGTTGGTAGCACGTTGTCTTTGTTGTTCGTAAAGGCACATTTTCCTTTGGCAAAGAGTTTCCTCATGCTGCGGTGGGTGGAACTAGAATGGATGTTGTGGGCCCCGGATACCTTGCGGGTGCCTAATCAAAGAAGGCTCTATTCTTCGTTATTCTTCTATAATGTTGGATCCTTGTTGCTTCTAGAGGTTGTTTTATTCATGGGGGACTTCTACTTTCAATCCCTACTTCCCCATGGTTTATGGCTTTGTCGCTTTCCTTTAGGATCTTGTGCAAACGGTAGGTTCTAGGATCTCTTTTTTTCCAATTCTTTCAGTTTCTGGCTATGGTCTCTTCCCGAGTTATCCTTCTCTCTCATATTTTCTCCCTTTTTATTTATGATATCAGGTGTTCCATCAAGGTGCCTTTGAACATGTTTGGGCTAGTCCATTCAAGATTGTTTTTTGCTCTACAAGAATGGCTAGGTGTTCCTTTTAGGTTGTGGGGTGCCTTCCAAAACACTCTGTTAGTTTTTTACACTCTATTAGTTTTTTATTTTCTTTATTTTTTGGCCAATGCAAGGGTTTTCGTTTAGGATTATGGTTTGGGGTGCTCTCCAAAACCCCTCTTTTTATAGAATGTGAGAGTGTAAGTCTGCTAAGAGTTTGGGACCCTTGTTCCCGCCTTTTGGGTTCTTTTTTCTTCTGGATTGCTTCTCAAAAAAGGGGTGTTCCCTTTTTTGGTGTCTGGGGGTTTCACTTCTTGTGAGCTCCTCCTGGTTATGTAAATGGGTATAGGCCCTCTCTTTCTTTTATTAATCAAAACTATTCTATTGTATTTTACATTTCAAATCATGAAAATTTTTACATGTATGTTATTTTCTTTCATGCTTTATGTTTAAAATAATCAAGTTTCTCTTTTCAAAATAGGAATCGGCGCATAAAATGGTTTGGAGACACATCAATTAAGTTTTCTAAAAATGTATTGATTAGTAGCTAAAAAGACGTTTTTATTTTTAAGATGGAAAACATAGACATAGACAACCAACCAAGCTTGTTTTAAGGTCTACAAGCCACAGACAACCATCTGAAAGGTGTTGACCTAGTGTTTGCAGTTTCTTATTTCTTTGAATACTAATGTGGATGAACCTACATCTCTAGAAGAGGGATTAGGTATGAATGATGAAGAATCTTGGAAGGTTATTATTGATGATGAAATGGTGGCTTTGAAAAGGAATGATGCATGGGATCTTGTACCATTTCTTGAAGGATGAAAACCCGTCGGTTGTAAGTGGATTTCAAGAAAAAGATTGGTTCAAATGGAGGTATTGAGAATTATAAAGAACGCTTGGTTACGAATGGTTACTGTGAGGTTGAGGGAATTGGTTATGGTGAGATATTTTCTCCTCTTATGAAAATAAAAGCCATTATATTTTTTCTTTCTACCGCTGATGCTTATAATTTAAAGGTTGAGCAAATGGATGTGAAAACTACATCCCTTCATGATGATTTTCAGGAGGAAATTCATATGACATGCAGCAAGAGCATTGCGTGATAAAAGGTAAAAGTAATTTGGTTGGAAAATTGAAGAATTATTTGTTTGGCCTCGAACCTCGTCTTAGAATGTGGTACCCAAAATTTTATACATGTGTTTTGAGTTTGGGTTTTGAGGGTTATAAGTCATATCACTATGTTTATTATAACTTTGATGGTGATCATTTCCTGTGCATTGCATTATATGTTGACGATATGTCATTCATTGGTAAAGGGAAAGGTATGATTTCAGAACTAAAGTCTCAGCTTGTTGCTAAAATTGAAATGAAAGATCTTGGTACGAAAAAACACATTCTTGGGATGGAGATTACAAGAGATAGAGTGAACAAAAATTTATGGCTAGGCTAGATTAAGTATGCCAATTCAATCTTACAGAGGTTCAACATGCACCACTCTATACCATTATGTGTTCCTTTTACAGTTGGAATAAAATTCTCCATTTTCATATTGCCCTGCATCCCCATCAAAGATGGAAGACATGAGCAGAGTGCCTTACCAGAGCGCAATTTGAAGATTGATGTATGATATGGTCTGTACTAGATCGGACATTTCCTAAGCAGTGGGAGTTCTTTGGAGATATATGTCTAATGCTGGCAGAATTCATTGGGATGCAATTGAAAAGGTCTTCAGATATTTGGAGGGCACCCCAAAATATTCTTTGTTTTATCATGGTAATTTGGTATGAGACAAGATTTCCATTGATGTTCATGGTTATGTGGATTCAGACTAGGCAAGTGATGTTGAAAGCAGGAAATCCAATGGTGCTTTTGTGTTTACTTTATCTGGTGGTGCAATTAGTCTGACAAGTAAGAGATGGGATGTGGTTGCCTTTTCTACTACTGAAGCAGAGTATATGGTAGCTACTCGCTCTTGTAAAGAAGTCGTTTGTCTTAATGGATTGTATTCAGACATTGAAATAAAACAAGGTGTATGGATAATTTATTGCGATTATCAAAGTGCGATATGTCTAGATAAGAACGTGACATTTCATGTCGGGACCAAGCACATTGATGTTTAGCATGACTTTATCATGGATATAGTCGAGAATCGTAGGGTGAAGTTGGTTAAAGTGGAGACTTTGATCAATGTTGGAGATTCTTTAACTAAGGCTATGAGCATAGAGAAGTTCAGATGGTGTTCGGAGTCTATGGGGCTCTCAGCCCCTAGTGATTAAATAATGATGTTGGAACCCCTCTCGTCCCTCTTGAAAGGCATTCAACAAGTGGAAGATTTGTTAGGAAAATTGTATTGGTGTGCTTAGAGTGTTGAATATCGTACTGGTGCATTTAGAGTGTTGAACATTCTAACGATGCATTTAGATGGGTGAATAAAAGAGAAGCGTTCAAGTACATTTAGAGTGTTGGATAAGGAATGCTCGATTTTTCCTACCGGTGCATTTTGTGTGCTATGGAAGCAATTCTAGAACTCTTGATAATTGATAAAGCCGCATTTTATGTATCAGTTGTTATTGTAAATCTTGGTTTCAGATGACACTCTATGATCCATCATCAGGATGTATGAGACTGCCAAGATATGTAAAAAAATTGATCGTGACAATCCCATACATCTCTTGACACTCTCATACATCTGGTGATGGATCACAGAGTGTGATCCGAAATATTGATGCAAAAAACAAAGACACAATCAAACTTTAGAAAACGGGATGATAATTAACTAATGGATTGTGGAAACTTGATTAAAATAATTTCGAATCTTGAGTGTTTAGAAATAGGCCATAGATCTAGCAGTCCATACTCGGTGTTCTTTTCTTCCCTCTAGAAGGAAACCTATATTATAACGGAATTGTATTACAACTATTTAGTGTGATGTATAATTAGGGCGTGATAGCTGTTGAGTTACCTCAGGATCTCAATTGGTGATACTCCTGTGAGAAGCTTGCTCTATAATTATATTGTAATCTATTGTCGATACTTTAATAATATATTGGGTGGCTTTTGGGGTGTGGGGTTTTTCTCTCTAAAGACCTTTCCCCACGTAAATCACTTTGTTGTGGCATCGCATGCTATTTATGCTCACTTCTATTAAGTTTATGTAATTGTCTAAAGATCTGTAAAAACAATTATACATTACCCTCCTCTAAAGGTTAATTTCATGTTTCTATTCTTTCTTTGCAAACAAATAATCCATCACAGGTCACCAAAACTACAGTATACCTGTTGTTGACCATCATGAATTTTTTTTTAAGTTTAATTTTGTTTTTAAATCCTCGAGATTTTGATCCCTTGGTTGATTGACTACAACATTTTATCTAGGACCTTTTGAATTCTTATCACAAATTTTTACATGGCACGATCTTAAACTATACAATATTTGTCAGCCTCACAACTTCTCCCTATTGGGCCATCAGTGAGCGAATAGTAGGTGGCGTTTAAATTCCAGAGACTAATGCCATGATTTACATGTAGTGTTGCTTCATATATCCTTAATTGTGTGAGCTTGTTAGCTTCTCCCTATCGAACTACTCATCATTCAATGGCATCTCAAATGAGATGGGATTAAATAATTAGCCAACAAACTATTCTATGTGGGGAGCCCCCACAGAATCTGTATCGTGCCATAATTGTTTCTCATCAATAGATTACATTTTCTTGTACGATTTTAAACCATGGGAAAGGAAAATTCAAACTCACCTTATCCGTATAACCATCATCGCTGTCATTTTTCAGTGTATGAGGGCATGACCACTTTCATTGGAGTCTTTAAAATGGGGTGTCGTGGTGGTGCAGTAAGTGATCTTTGGTCATGCCATGAATTATGTAATTATTTGATGTAGAACAAATAAAATTCGTTTCATTATACTAAAGTAATCCGGTTTGTTTGATGGACCCAGAAGAACGAAGCTGTAGGAGAGGTTTCGGTGGCATATGCAGTAAGATCCCAGGAAGAAGCTATCAGCGAACAAGAAATAAAATATTTTGTTACGATATAAGTGATCTACGATGAGAGGTTATAAACGTTTATTTTGTGGATTCCATCCCCAAATCTCCCTCTGGTGAGATCTTGAGGTAGGACCTAAGAGCCAGAATTGCAATAGCCTAATCCATCCATACACTTTTTCTTCAGAAAAAAATCATACACAATATATGGTGTATAACCAAATCTACTCGCATCACACATAAATTCATGTAGTTTATTAAACTATTTAATGTTGGTATTTTTTCGTTTAATATTTTTTAGGAGCAAATCTGAACCATGCCCAGTTTGGAATTTTCCATTACTTCGAAGATTGTAACTGCTTTTGTGGGCAGTCTGCTGGCACATATGGATATGCCACTTTCTATGCATACATGGTAGGAGCCCCTCGATCCCAAAGGGATTTAAAATATTTTTTGATTTGTTGAAGGACAACCGAGCTTATATTCATAGAAATAATAGAGTCTCAATTCTATAAGAATATAAACATCTTTTATACATATTTTATATTTTCATATAATACAGAGAGCTAGATTGAGGCAGTAGACATTCAATTTTTGGGATAAAATATTCAAATTCTTTTGCATCCTTCGCAATAATTTGTCAAAACTTAAAAGATCACATAAGCTTTATTCCAATTTAGACCCCTTCCTTCATAAACTTGCACTATCCATCTTCATCCCTAGGTTTGATCGAGAGGGTGGGAATGTAGCCCTTGTAGTCTAACCAAAGTGGACCAAAGATACTTCCAATAAGTTATGCAATCAATATCAAGCACAAGGCATGGAGATCCAAATGCTAAATGTTGAGCTTTAGGGCAACATTCCACTAAATGGCTTATCATCGTAATAGACCAAGAAAATCGCCTTGGAATTTGAGGTAAAAAAGATTAATATGACTCTTGAAGAAAACAAGAAAACTTCAAGAGACGAAAAGAAAAAGAAAATAATAGAGTTGTGGAATAAACGCAAGTCAATAGAAGGCTCACAAAATCAATTGACTCGGCCTAATGGATGTAGAGTAAGCTCCAAGAAAAAGATTAGTGAATAACACAAATACATGAAGAAGAAAAGAAAACAGTAGTGTGCCTAGAATAGTACCAATGATTAGAGACATCTTCTTGAATCAGCAGGTATCCGAAACCCCAAGATGTAACACTTCAAAAAATATAATAAAGATTAACAATGACCAACCATCAGCTAAATAACCTCAATTGGGCATCAAAGATTTGGCTTGAACAACCTCAAGGTCTAGAAGTCGATAAATAGGAGACTCCTAGAGGAACGAAGACCTGAAACTTGGGTTTTGGCAAGGCTCCCATAATCTCAAGACCCAGTGAAATGAGAAGATAACATATAAAAAACAACTAGGTGACTAGGTTTTGAAAAGGCTCCCATAACCTTTGAAGTAAGGGAAACACTTGCTCTTCCAGATAGCCAAACACATACAGAAAAGAAAGAACAAATGGTTCTGATAGGATCCCCAAACCATCACAAAGGGTTTTGCAATGGCACCCTGAACCATCAAACAAATAGAAGATCCCTCCAAAGTCCAAGATCTCCACCTACATAGGAGCAACTAAAACTAAGCAGGGAATCCAACCATGTAGTACCTCTCAAAATCACCTGCATCCTACATCTCCACTTCTATAGGAGATAGCTTCACCCCAAAAAAAAAAGAGTAGAAGAGAACCAAGGAAGCCAATAGAGATACATAACCCAGTCCAACCAAGGGTTCTCCACCTCAATAGGAGAAACAAAGATCGAGAGAAAGGGAGAGACAAAACATTCACCAGGAAGCGACTCTAAAACATGATAGACAAGAAAACCATGGAGACCCACTTCCTTGAGCTTTGGGAAGCCTAAAAAGATAAACTCAAAAGGAACATCACCTCGATAGGATATCCACGAGTGAGCAGAAGAAGATCAAAACCCCTTACCCAATATCCAATAGTGAAAACGGGCCCAGAAGGCAACCAGGCCACAAACACGCCAAAGAAAACAAGAAATATCTTCATAAAAAAATAATTAGAAACAAAGATTCTAGAACTTGGGGTCAAATTCACAAAACAAATACCAAAACCGAAGGAAGAAACCCTCAATAGCCTCACTATAATCAGTACAAATCATCAAGCACCCAGAACGGCCATAGGAGCAGAAAAAGAGACCACACAGAAAAGGGCGAAGTCTCTCGCAACTTCGACATCCTCAGCCACAAGCATTCCAACATCGCTCTCGTCGCTCCCACCTTTCACCAACCACCAACGCATTGTCCAAAAAGAGGTACGGGGAGCACCTAAAAAAGAGGACAAAATCCCCACGTACCACGCAACACCAAAACCAAGCACAAAAAAAAAGCCTTAGGGCAAGCAGTCTGAGAAATGGCACCAACAAATCTACACGGAATAGGGAAAGCTCCCACAACTACCACATGTAAAACACCCGTCCAGACAAAAATGGGGCACAAAAAAATCCCCCACATGGCATCGAAGGGATGCATAAAGAAAACAGAAGGGAGAGGCACCAGGAAACGACCCAACAACTAGGGCCATCTCCATCGTTCTCACCGTCTCCCTCTCCTTCCTCAACAGCTTCTACAACACCGCCTATGTTTGAAACCCTAGCGCCGTCGTTGTTCTCCATCTCCTTTTAACCTTTTGTTTCTTTTTTTTTTTCATTTCAATATAAATGTTATGAATATTTTATGATAAAAAATTACCTTGGCGAGATTATCTTTGCGAATCAAATTTCACACTCGTAATATTTCTCATGTTGATGTAGGTATGTGCATACAATTTTCAAATGTAGATTAAAAAATATCAATGATTCCAAAGTATTGTAATGAATTCACAAATCAATTCTGACGTGTGTATTAATAATAACGCATGCTCAAAGGTTGGGTAGAATATTATTATAGTGCGAACAGTTAATTATTTATATAATGGTAACAAAAATTCTATGTACGAGAAACTATTCATGATTATGTGGTCTAGAAAATAAATGTTTTAATTTTGGCTATATTTTCTTTTAGTTGCAGGAGCTATTGTCAAAGAGTGTATTAGAAAGATCTATACAATGGAAAACAAAGGTTCCAAAACTTTTACAGAGAAAGCCTTTGCGTAAATTCCTTACAGATGAATGAAATATTTAACAACTTTGCATGGTTTTTTCTTCATCTATCAATGAAGAGAACTGAACATTTTATCTTTGTGGAATTAGTTTTGCAAATCAAACATCACACTAGTGTTAAGATTTCTCATGTTTATGTAGGTATGTATGTTGAGGCAATTTTCAAATATAGATACAAAACATCAATGAACAATTAACACTTTTATACAATGATAACAAAAATTCTATGTTCAATTTTTCGTCGAGAAGCAAATAAAATACAATCCCACAAGACAATCTGCATTTTAATAAAGAAGGCCAATGCATCTCTACCGGAAAGAAGCTTCCATGAAAATAGCAGAGAAGAAATCACCATTCCATTCTATATCGAAAGGTAGTTAACCTCCATGACAGTGCTCGATTGACAGTTATTTCAAAATTGTAAAACCATAATTGAACACTTAAAAGAAAGCATCGACCTTTAGCTCATTATTACAGCAAAAACACAAAGTTTTTTTTCTAATCAATTGCGAGGAGGCTGAAATTGGAAACCCAAAATGTAAGCCAACATTGAGAAAGTGAGAAAGCTTTACAGTTAGACCCAGCTAACAGGCCTAGGACATACATCTTCCTATTGAAGTATATCTAAGTGGCACAACTGCCATTGACAAATAGTGCAACCCTCCCTGTTATCATCATCAGTGTGAGATATTATTAAGTGACACTGACACTGCTGCCATTGAGATCTTGATACTCCATTTAGCAGTATAAAGTGGGATTGGCGATAAGATATTCCTCCACCTGCTTGAACAAACCAGTGTTGTTGGCCTTGATCTCCTCAATTTTGGCTTCATCCTGGGGAACACCAGGTAGGCTATCGTAGTTGCAGGTAAATGTGGTAATGCATCCACCATTACCCCCTGGTTTAGGGGTGTATTTAATCTTGTGGCTTACTGACGCTACCTTTTCCCCCAACATTCCTCCTTCCACAAGGCTGTAACCATAAACCAGGTTGGCCTCGTCAACTAAGTCCACTTTCTCTTTCATATAGCTAAAATCTTTGTTGGCTGCAATAGCAATTACAATTTCATATCGTATTATTAGTAACAATGTCTCTGGTTCTTATGATTCAAAACTTCATCGAAAAACAATATCTTCAGCTGTTAAAATGGGACGTACAACTTAAACATGATGCAAGTTTAGAATAGTGAAACCAAACCTAAATGTTACTTACCAGGAGTGAAATTAACGTGTCGAATGGTACCAACTCCTCCATCACCTTGAACAAGTGTGATGCCCGATATGAGGCCTGGTGCTTGCTTTGGCAATAAGTTGTGGGTGTCCACAGTTGCTTTCCACAGCCTTTTTGCCTCCACTGGAGACTCTATTTCAATGCTGAAACTTCCTGCCACCATCTTCTCTTCTCTTCTCTTTATCTCAAGATTTCTACAAAAACTCTTCTTCGAAATGCTTGCCTTCGTTCGTTCGGTGTGGTGTTTTGTATGAGAAGATGTATGTATGGTATTTATAGAGTGAATTGCAAGAGCTCTATTACTAATCTTTCTTGTGAACTGATTTTGATTGTTTAGTCAAAGTAACGTGCCCTTTCTCATTGACTGACTTTCGAAGCAGGCACAGAAAACAAAAGATTCGCCACAACAACAAACCAGTTAAAATTACCAAAGCATTTGGACTTTACTAGGTACCTACCGACTCACTTTATCACATTGAGCGGATCCTCATCACACGTTTTGAATGTTTTACTATTGTTCTGGAAGCTTCCTCGCTCCACTCTCATTAGAATTCATACGATGTTGTAGCTGGACAATGAATATCTTCAGATGTGCGTAGGCAAGCAAATGAATATTATCTATGAACATGGCAATTTCTTTCCATTTGCATTTCAATTATTTATAATAAGTAATTTAAATTTAAATAATTATAATATGTATTAAAGAAAATTTAAAATAAAATATAGAGACCATGTCTAATCTTTAATATATCAATGGTTATTACTAAGTTTTCCGTTTTTAAAATGGTACAATAGATGAGTAGATATCAATTAATATGATGAGAGTTCGAGAAGTTAGATGTATTATTTTACACACTAATGAATTTAATTAATTAATTTATCTTTTACATTCATTTGAGAATCCGAAGATACTCAATCCCTAGTTATAATGAAAATGTTGATATGTATGCCACCTTGTTTGACCATAGACAAGTAAAATAACGATCTTTGAAGCACCTCTAGATTTGGATAGTTTGTCAAGATATGGATGGTAGAGATCATGTCTTAGATTGGAGTCTAGGATTTTCTTGTATGTGGGAAAGGATAAGTAGTATTCAAATATGGAGTATATGATTAGATCAAGTGAATGTAAGTGATAATAGCTTTATTGTAATTGCGAAATGAGATGCAATAAAGTTGAGGCCCGAAGAGAATGTAATTGGATGAAGGCGATCAAATCGTGAAATGAAGGGTTGAGATAAACTTGTCTCGCATGGAGAGAGGACATTTACACACGTCTGGGTCCCTCACAGGAGGATAATCAATATTGAACTTGAATTGAGTGTGGATGTGTGAAAGATTGTGTTTTGCATTTCAGTGTTGAGGTAGAAATGCATTATTTTATTCTTAAAATGAGGAGATGAACGCGCCTTACCCTAATTAAATAGATAGAATAAATCATCTAATTACTTAGTGATGAAGGAATGTTAATGTAAACATTTAAACATGATTTAATTAACTAATTATGATGGGGAGCTATCTCAATTAATTAAACAAGTATGATTTTCCTAATTAATATGTGAGGAAAGATGGTCTAAAGAATTAAATATTGTTTTTCGTTAGTTAGTGAATATCTGGTAAAGGATTATGATGTGAATTGATGAAATTGTGAGAAATGTTAGGTTGAAATGTGCAAGGGAATTTTAACTATCTAAAAAAATATGAACCTCTTTAAATATATATAATTCAATGTATATTAATGATTCAAGTTGTGCTTACAACATGAGAATACGATACCATGCAGCTTCATATCTTATACCAAGTGAATGACACAATACAAGATCAATTAAACATTTTCACTAGGGAAAAGTTAACACGAATAATACAAATAGTGATTTACATCCCTTACATGTAATGGGTAATTTCAAAAAGATGGGTAACTAAAAGGTTACCATGCCATTTCTTCGTACCCTAATAAACATAACGCAAGTGCATAATCATTTGAGTGAATTATAACATGAGTGAGTTATAACCTAAGTGTGCTCCAACACACTCACTTTATGTTTGCTTCAAATGAAAAAAGGACTTAAAGATGAGTTCATTTCAACTTTGCCTCTCAACAAGAAAATGCGATCTTGCAAACATTTCAAGACACACTCGCATTGTGGGATAGATTTTTCATTACCATTTACATGCCAAATAATTGGCAAGTTGTTGTCATAATGCGATAATAAAATTAATTGCATTGGTTTTAGGCTTATCTTTCTAATGAAACATGTAACGATGCTCCCTTTTAAAACTATTGAACATAAACCGGAAGATATCAAATAGTTTTTGCACGATCTTCTTTTAGGAGCATCTTATGGACTTACTCCTCCAGATTTTATAAGGTATTTACTTCCTTTCAAAATACGTTACAAATTAAATCTCAAATGTGCTGTAAAATTTGTGCCAAATTTAATTTAATTATAGGCTTATGTCTTCCAGTTTTTTTTTCTTTCTCCTTTACAAAAGTCATCTCGTTAAATATAATCTAAAATTGATGATGCAAGAAGTACTTTGTTCTTTTTTGTTTAAAACCATACATATTCAAATGCAAGACCTTTATTTTTCTTATTAGCACTGACCAAGAATTACTATTTATTGGTAAATACCAAATACATATTCTATTTGCAAGGGACACTGCACAGGTTATCAGGTGTTGTCACTGATGGCAACCCAAGTCCGTGATCCCATTCGCATAACTTCATTTGATCATATCGGAAGTTTTATTGGTAATTTGCTTAAGTTCGGCAAGCCTAGGACAAAGCATCTGACAGTGTTCAGTATTTATGTCGGGATTTCGTTTCAGGTTACCATTTTATGTTGTGGATCTGAAGGAAGGTAGATGGATGTCTGGAACATATTATTCCAGAGTTTTGGTCTCTGGTGGTGATTGGTGTGCATTATGCAAGCCTCTGAGTACCGGGTTCCGGTCCGTCAGTCTAGGACAAGCCGACTTGTGTAGTTGATCGTTGTGCAGATTTGATCGAGCGGTTTCGGTGATTGGTTTTGTGATCCGAGAGGTTTAGCCGACAGTTTTGATAACGTGTGAGCAATTGTTTTGGTCCGCATTACTATTTGTGCTCGAATGTACTCCACAGTTCATACACATTTCAATAATATTCTAAGTGTTCTTGAGCCAACTAGCGATGGATATGATTTCATGTTGCGGATATATATAATCAATGTTTTTAATCATTTTAAGCATAAAAAAAGGTGTTGGTGATCGATTGTGCGCAGTTTCACATGCGCGGGATTGATATCTATGCTTCAAATTCATAGATGAACAACCTGACAGAGAAGTAAGAGATAAAGTGTAAGAAATCAGTGTTTCGTAATTAAACGAAACTCTACTTGGGAATTTGTAGATGTTGTTCTTCAGTTCGGACATTTCAGTTATCTTTTGTTAATGATTTTTTAGGCAATGACCCTCCTTTTGAGAAGTGAGCTCTAAGCAGTATGCCTAAATGCATGTGCATTGCCATTGTGAAACCTTTATTTGAGTATACTCATTTTGTGGGTTCATCCCTACCGTGGATTTTCCCCTAACACAGCTTCCACATATAAAATCCTTGTACTATGGTGTTGTGTTTGTTCATTTTATGTTCTTGCATGTTTATTTTGATTAAATGCATTAAATGGTTAAAGGAACAGATTAATAATATCAAAGTTTGCAGAACACTGATCCACCCACCCGCTCCCCCCTCAATGTTCCTTCATTCCAACATATTCTAGATATAAATACAGTAGTAGATCGTGCATAACCTCGATTTGATCATATTAGTGTTCTTGTAAAAAAAATTGCAAATCAAAGAACGAATCCATCCTACCAAATTTTCATTGTGCTTCAAATTAATTATCCCATGTATTATTTACTTTATAGATTCATTTTATTTCGTAAAGAAAATTCAAATAATAATTTAAATTTATAAATATTTTAATTATATGTATTTAAATAAGACAAAGTGCATTCAATAAGTAGCATTGAAAATGAAGACAATGATATCATTAATAGAATAAGTCATAAAAAATTCCTTAAATGATTAAAAATATAATGAATCAAAATCTTCTACAAATTAAATTAAATTATTAGTCTAATTAACATTATTATATTTTGTGTGACATTATTGTCTATAATATTCAACCAATTTGAATTCTTTTAGTGAATACCCGCAATAAAGTGGTTGAAATTTCTAATATCTTTTAGAATATTACTAGATTTAAAAAACAACTGATTAAAAGATCATACAAAGGTGATTGTTGAAACATGAATTTTTTAATTATTGCTTTCTTTGGGACAATGCATTAGGCGTGTATATAATTTGATATAATAGGAAATGGATAATATTAAAGAGAAGCTATAGTTTTGATATTGGGGAGCAAAGCTCAAACCAGAACTACTATGAGAACTAAGACTCTAGCATAATTTCTTCCTGCAATAGGGTTGTATGGGTCACCTTTGAGCATGGTGATTCTTCCTTTGGGCTCTGCACTATGTACACTCCCAATGTTTATAGGGATAGATCTGACCTCTGGCAATGGCTTTCATCCCTTCCAGATATCCCTTTAATCCTTGTGGGAGACTTTAACATGGTTGAACACAAGGAAGATAAGTTAGGGGGGGCCAATGTTGAGTGGAAAGAGGAAGAGAAGTTAGATTGGGTATGATTGAAAAGCATTAAGAGACTCTTTGACCCCTTGGAAGGTTTAAAACAAGCGTATAAGGGCATATGGTTTACGTGGTGCAATTATCAAAAAGCTAGAAACGGGATTTTCTCTAGATTGGACAGATTCTACACCGACAAGGATGCCTTATCCTTTGTCCTGGATCAACAAGGATGCCCAATGATTGTGAGGCCTTCTTCCCTATCTGGCCATCACCCCATTTTTGCCAATCTTGTCTTCAGAAGTTCTAACAAGACGGATAACAAAAGTGGTGGCAAATTCATCCTTAACAGTAAATTATTACAATACCATGATGTTTCGGCTACCATTCATATTGCGAGATTGTTCAATAAATGGGATTCTCAAGATATCTCTAATATTACTAGTCGGAATACCTCGGTGTCTAACTAGCAGAAGGTTCTTTGTACCATTGGTAAGAAAAGGCCAAGGATGCTAGACAGCTGGAGCTAATCCTCTCCTCTAATATGCATAAGGCAGAGTAAGACATTCAAAGAGACCCCAACAATTCACATCTTACCCACTTGGTGGTTGTGGCTAGAGATAAACTCGGGAAACTTCAGCATGTTCGAGCCATGGGAGCCAGGACTAGAGGTAGGATGTCGTGGTTGTCTCAAGGAGATAAAGGATCTAAATTCTTCTTCAACCTTCTTAACCAGAAACAGTTCAAGGAGAATATAGAAAAGTTGTGGGTGGTCAGCAGGGAAGTCTCTCAAGAAGAAGAGATCATGGATGAATTCTTTTCTATACAAGATATTGTTCTCCTCAGAGGATTCTCCCGCATCCATGCTTGCTAGAGACCAATGTTGGACTCTTTTACCTAAGCTTCTCTCTCTTCAAGAAGGTAAGATTTTTAGTAGGCCTTTCTCGGTTGAGGAGATCAAAGGAGCCATCAAATATTTGGATAATGATAAAGCCCTCGGTCCGGATGGGCTTACCAATGAGTTCTATAAGGCTAATATTAGCTGGATTGTGGATGACTTACTAGAGGTATATAAGGAAGCTACTAAGACGGGGTCTCTGGGTGCTGACATTAATAGAGGCCTTATCAAACTTATCTAAAGAAGGGGACAAGGCTCTTATCAAAAATTCGCATCCTATTACACTACTTAATGTATCCTATAAGATCCTTATGAAGATGATTGCTATTAGACTTGAAAATATCCTTCCTGAGTTTTTTTGTATCACTCAGACTGCATTTATTAAAGAGAGATACACCTTGGAGAACCTCATTACTAGTTGGGAGGCTATGGAGTGGGCTAGACTTTCGGATCAAAAGGTGGCCATTTTTCTTTTGGACTTTGGAAAGGCTTACGATAGGATTGAATGGAGCTTTATTTCCATGATGCTTAAAGATTTTGGTTTCCGTGAGGTTTTCTCTCAATATGTTCAGGTACTCCTTAGGGATGCTCATTCCCAGGTAGAAGTTAAAGGGTTGATCTCGTAGCCCTTCAAGCTTAGTACATCTATTTGACAAGGGTACCCTCTATCCCTTGCTCGCTTTGTAATGGCCTCTGATGCTCTATTTTACCTTCTTAGGGATAACTCTCTCTCCCCAAGGGTTAGAGGGATCTCCCTTTCGAATAAGTCTAAATTGATTAACATTCAGTTTGCAGATGACTCTGCACTTTTCTTTGAACTTTCCTAGGAAAACTTGAGTGCTTTATCTCCCAAGCTCACCTTGTTTTGTGATGCTTCACGGGCAAAGATTTCCCAAACCAAATCTACTATACTCAATTAGTCTAAGTGACCACCAAATTGGCTCTCCACCTATGGGTTTCAAAGGGGATGACCTCACACAATTTTCAGATACTTGGGGATTTCTTTCGCAATCTCTCCTTGCCTCAAAGATATGTGGGTGTGGATTAAGGGCAAGATTGACACCAAACTTACCAAATGGAACAAACAGTACCTCTCACTGGCTGGGACAGTACAAGTTTGTCAAAAGATTATGTCAGCCTATAGTATCTACTATGCCTCTGTATGGATGTTTAGTAATTATCAAATCAACGAGTTGCAGAAGATAATCAGAGATTTTTTGTGGTCCGATGGTAGAGGTCAAAGAAAAGAACACTTAGTCAAATGGGAGTGGTTTTGTATGGAAAAGACTATTGGAGGACTAGGCCTTTAGGATCTTAATTCTTGCCAAATGGGAGTCAAATGGGAGTGGTTTAGCAATTAATTTTTGCTTTCTTTGGGAAAATGCATTAGGCATGTATATAATTTGATATAATAGGAAATGGATAATATTAAAGAGAAGCTGTAGTTTTGATAATGGGGAGCAAAGCTCAAACCAACTATTATGAGAACTAAGACTCTAGCATAATTTCTTCCTGCAATAGGGTTGTATGGATCACCTTGGAGCATGGTGACTCTTCCTTTGGGCTTTGCACTATGTACACTCTCAATGATTATAGGGATAGATCTGACCTCTGGAAATGGCTTGCATCACTTCCAGATATCCCCTAGGTCCTTGGGGGAAACTTTAACATGGTTGAACACAAGGAAGATAAGTTAGGGGGAGCCAATGTTGAGTGGAAAGGGGAAGAGAAGGTAGATTGGGTAAGACTGTAAAGCATTAAGAGACTCTTTGACCCCTTGGAAGGTTTAAAACAACCCTATAAGGGAATATGGTTTACCTGGTGCAGTTATCAAATAGCTAGAAACGGGATTTTCTCTAGATTGGACAGATTCTAAACCAACAAGGATGCCTTATCCTTTGTCCCGGATCAACAAGGGTGCCCGATGATTCTGAGGCCTTCTTCTGTATCTGGCCATCACCCCATTTTTGCCAATATTGTTTTCAGAAGTTCTAACAAGACGGATAACAAAAGTGGTGGCAAATTCATCCTTAACAGTAAATTATTGTAGGACCATGATGTTTTGGGTGCTATTCATATTGTAAGATTGTTCAATAAATGGGATTCTCAAGATATCTCTAATATTAATAGGTGGAATACCTCAATGTCTGACTAGCAGAAGGTTCTTTGTACCATTGGTAAGAAGTAGGCCAAGGATGCTAGACAGATGGAGCTTATCCTCTCCTTTGATATGCATAAGGCAGAGTAAGACATTCAAAGAGACCCCAACAGTTCACATCTTACCCACTTGGTGGGAGTGGCTAGAGATAAACTCGGGAAATTTCAGCATGTTAGAGCCATGGTAGCCAGGACTAGAGGTAGGATGTTGTGGTTGTCTCAAGGAGATAAAGGATGTAAATTCTTCTTCAACCTTGTTAACCAAAAACAGTTCAAGGAGAAGATAGAAATGTTGTGGGTGGATAGCAGGGAAGTCTCTGAATAATAAGAGATCATGGATGAACTCTTTCTTTTACAAGATGTTGTTCTCCTAAGAGGATTCTCCTGCATCCATGCTTGCTAAAGACAAATGTCGGACTCTTTTCCCCAAGCTTCTCTCTCTTCAAGAAGGTAAGACTCTTAGTAGGCCTCTCTCCGGTGAGGAAATAAAAGGAGCCATCAAATATTTGCATAATGGTAAAGCCCTCGGTCCGGATGGGCTTACCAATGAGTTCTATAAGGCTAATATTAGCTGGATTGTGGATAACTTACTAGAGGTATATAAGGAATCTACTAAGACAGGGTCTCTGGGTGCTAACATTAATAGAGGCCATATCAAACTTGTCTAAAGAAGGGGAGAAGGCTCTTATCAAAAAGTCGCGTCCTATTACACTACTTAATGTATCCTTTAAGATCCTTGCGAAGATGATTGCTATTAGACTTGAAAATATCCTTCCTAAGTTTATTTGTATCACTCAGACTGCATTTATTAAAGGGAGATACACCTTGGAGAACCTCATTACCAGTTGTGAGGCTATGGAGTTGGCTAGACTTTCGGATCAAAAGGTGGTCATGTTTCTATTGGACTTTGGAAAGGCTTACGATAGGATTGAATGGATCTTTATTTCCATGATGCTTAAATCTTTTGGTTTCCCTGAGGTTTTCTCTCAATATGTTCAGGTACTCCTTAGGGATGCTCATTCCCAGGTAGAAGTTAATGGGTTGATCTTGTAGCCCTTCAAGCTTAGTAGATCTATTCGGCAAGGGTGCCCACTATCCCCTACTCTCTTTGTAATATCCTCTGACGCTCTGTTTTACCTTCTCAGGGATAACTCTCTCTCCCCAAGGGTTAGAGGGATCTCCCTTTTGAATAATTCTAAATTGCTTAACATTCAGTTTGCAGATGACACTACACTTTTCTTTGAACTGTCCAAGGAAAACTTGAGTGCTTTATCTCCCAACCTCACCTTGTTCTGTGATGCTTCAGGGGAAAAGATTTCCCAAACCAAATCTACTATACTCAGTTAGTCTGAGGGGCCACCAAATTGTCTCTCCACCTATGGGTTTCAATGGGGAGGACCTAACACAATTTTCAGATACCTCGGGATTCCTTTCACAATCTCTCCTTGCCTCAAAGATATGTGGGTATGGATTAAGGTCAAGATTGACAGCAAACTTACCAAATTGAACAAACACTACCTCTCGCTGGCCGGGAGAGTACAAGTTTGGCAAAAGATTATGTTAGCCTATAGTATCTACTATGCCTCTGTATGGATGTTTACTAATTATCAAATCAATGAGTTGTAGAAGATAATCAGATATTTTTTGTGGTCCGATGGTAGAGGTCAAAGAAAACCTCACTCAGTCAAATGGAATTGCTGTTGTATGGACAAGACTATTGGAGGACTAGATGTTTAGGATCTTAAAGTGCAAGGGACTGCACTTGTTGCTAAATGGATCTTCCATTCATTGGAAGGCAATGAACCTTGGAAAGTACTCATTCGGAACAACGTCAGACTGGGTGTTCCCAAGAAGGCTAAATCCTGGAAATCCCTTCCTATTAGTGACCTTTTAGCTGGAACCTTCTCAGTCTCTACCACAGGCTCTGTTGTCTTTAAATCTATTTGGAAGGCATGGGAGAGCGTTAGGTTTAGTATTCGCAAAAATTGGATCAGTCCCGATAACCAAGTCTGTGGGGAATGATCAATCTGGTGGAACTTAGCCCACAATGGTAAACCCCTCGATCTCACTCAAGGATGTTCGGCCAAGAAATGGGCCAACAAAGGTATTTGTTGTCTTAAAGATATTATTGTTAATGGTGCTCTCATCTCATGGGATGGTCTTTCCAGCAAATATCAGCTTCCTTTGTCTAATAAAAGACCATAAGACATTATGTACAATGCATGTGATCTCTTGCAGCTTCCTAAAAGATGCAATGTGAATGAAGACAGGTTTGTATCCTTCTCATGGGCTGATGGCAGCCCACTCTGTAATGTGAAATTAATTTCTATCTATAAAACTATATCATATAATGTTGATATTCTTAATCATGTTAATATTATTTGGTACTCGGAATTATCACCTGCTCAATGGGGCAAAATATTTAAGGCTCTTTGGAGCTCTCCTCTGGCTCCTAAAAAGAAAACTTTTAGATGGTTGTTAATGCTTGATAAATTGCCTATTAGATTTGATTATAGTAAAGAAGATCTTTATAATATTTGTAAAGTTAAGGATTCCAGTAGACATATCTTCTTTGACTGTATTATTAGTAAGGAAGTTTGGCTTATTTTTTGTTTGATTAAACCGATGTATATTAACATACTTGATGTTGTTACTGGATTTATTAAAGGCATTAAGAAAGACACTAATCTCTTTTGGAATGTGTTATCTTGTGAAATTCTTTGGCATCTATGGAGAATTAGGAATATAGAAATATTTCAAGGGGAAGAAAGGGCCCTTATTGAGTCTTTTCGTAGACTCGGGTTTCATTTTATCTTCTCGCAGGTTACTATGGTTATCAGGCTGAATAAGGAGAAATTTTGTAGGTTCCTTACTGATGGGCATACAATAATATTTATCTGTGAGCTCTCTCATGGCTATACCTGGGGGAGAATGAATGCAGAAAGAACCCCCTTTATAATTTCTCTAGAATCATGGATGCTCTTATGGAGAAAATCATAGGAAATGGACAGCTGGTTTGCCGGCAAATGGTACACTCTGTCGGAATGTTGGATGGTCGGAGGTTGGTTTGGATAGAAGGCTCCTTCGAATGGACTGCTTGGATCTAGCACAAATTTATCTCATTATGGATGTATATAGTTGGATAGTCTTTTGTATATGCCTCTTTAGCTGCATAGGCCTATATATGTTTCGCATATATCACGGTTTAGGACTGTATAATCTTTTTGTATATGTTGACCGGTATTTTGTATAAACCCATATGTCAATACCCTAATCTTTACATACTCTCTGATGTGGATACATACTTAGAAGGCTGGCAT
Source organism: Cryptomeria japonica (assembly GCF_030272615.1). NCBI lineage: Eukaryota > Viridiplantae > Streptophyta > Pinopsida > Cupressales > Cupressaceae > Cryptomeria > Cryptomeria japonica. The sequence goes on along the minus strand of NW_026729432.1, from coordinate 20,217 downwards.
GAATTGTTGACACAAATTTAATTGTTTTGTAATTCAGTCTACTCTCTATTATCAATAAATAAATAATTATTTATCTGTATTTAAATAAGACAAAGTGCATTCAATAAGTAGCATTGAAAATGAAGACAATGATATCATTAATAGAATAAGTCATAAAAAAATCCTTAAATGATTAAAAATATAATGAATCAAAATCTTCTACAATTGATATTAAATTATTAGTCTAATTATTATTATTATATTTTGTGTGACATTATTGTCAATAATATTCAACCAATTTGAATTCTTTTAGGGAATACCCTTAATAAAGTGCTTGAAATTTCTAATATATTTAAGAATATTATTAGATTTTTAAAAAAAAATGATTAAAAGATCATACAAAGGTGATTGTTGAAACATGATTTTTTTAATTCTTTTTTTTTTTTAACAATACATTAGGCATGTGTATAAATTGATATTATAGGAAATGGATAATATTAAAGAGAAGCTACAGTTTTGATATTGGGGAGCAAAGCCCGAACCTGAACTACTATGACAACTAAGACTGTGGCGTAATTTCTTCCTACGTTGTATTAGTATGATTGCTGGGAGAATTCACCAAATAAGTATTCTTATAGCCCTTAATATCTATCATCATCTACAAAGTGAAGCGCATCAGCTTATACAAAAGATAAGTGAACAAAGGAAAAATGTAGTACACCATCTAAAAATTAGACCCAAGTGGAAGATTTGCTACTTCTCTCAAGCTTCGTGGAAATAATGAAGAAGGATGGAAAAAGAGAATCGAAGACCAACGTAGTAGGTGTTGAAAATCATGGGGGATGTACATTACCCTACAATATCAACTTAGCAGGTTGCTACTTCTCTGTGTCGTGGACTCCTCTATTATGTGCTTTTGGTCCTACGAAGGGCGGTTGTTTTCTTTAGATGGTGGTGTCTTTTGATGCTAGGGATTCATTAGGAAGGGCTTCTTCTTTCTTATTTTTGTGTTGTTGTCTCTCAATCCTCCTTTCCTACTTGGTTCGGGGTTTGGAAGTTTTATTTGACTCTCACCTTCTAGTAACTTTTTGGTGGTTGGCCTTGAAGGTGTTGTGTTCTTCAAGGATTATTTTTATGTTGTGAGTTGGTAGCACGTTGTCTTTGTTGTTCGTAAAGGCACATTTTCCTTTGGCAAAGAGTTTCCTCATGCTGCGGTGGGTGGAACTAGAATGGATGTTGTGGGCCCCGGATACCTTGCGGGTGCCTAATCAAAGAAGGCTCTATTCTTCGTTATTCTTCTATAATGTTGGATCCTTGTTGCTTCTAGAGGTTGTTTTATTCATGGGGGACTTCTACTTTCAATCCCTACTTCCCCATGGTTTATGGCTTTGTCGCTTTCCTTTAGGATCTTGTGCAAACGGTAGGTTCTAGGATCTCTTTTTTTCCAATTCTTTCAGTTTCTGGCTATGGTCTCTTCCCGAGTTATCCTTCTCTCTCATATTTTCTCCCTTTTTATTTATGATATCAGGTGTTCCATCAAGGTGCCTTTGAACATGTTTGGGCTAGTCCATTCAAGATTGTTTTTTGCTCTACAAGAATGGCTAGGTGTTCCTTTTAGGTTGTGGGGTGCCTTCCAAAACACTCTGTTAGTTTTTTACACTCTATTAGTTTTTTATTTTCTTTATTTTTTGGCCAATGCAAGGGTTTTCGTTTAGGATTATGGTTTGGGGTGCTCTCCAAAACCCCTCTTTTTATAGAATGTGAGAGTGTAAGTCTGCTAAGAGTTTGGGACCCTTGTTCCCGCCTTTTGGGTTCTTTTTTCTTCTGGATTGCTTCTCAAAAAAGGGGTGTTCCCTTTTTTGGTGTCTGGGGGTTTCACTTCTTGTGAGCTCCTCCTGGTTATGTAAATGGGTATAGGCCCTCTCTTTCTTTTATTAATCAAAACTATTCTATTGTATTTTACATTTCAAATCATGAAAATTTTTACATGTATGTTATTTTCTTTCATGCTTTATGTTTAAAATAATCAAGTTTCTCTTTTCAAAATAGGAATCGGCGCATAAAATGGTTTGGAGACACATCAATTAAGTTTTCTAAAAATGTATTGATTAGTAGCTAAAAAGACGTTTTTATTTTTAAGATGGAAAACATAGACATAGACAACCAACCAAGCTTGTTTTAAGGTCTACAAGCCACAGACAACCATCTGAAAGGTGTTGACCTAGTGTTTGCAGTTTCTTATTTCTTTGAATACTAATGTGGATGAACCTACATCTCTAGAAGAGGGATTAGGTATGAATGATGAAGAATCTTGGAAGGTTATTATTGATGATGAAATGGTGGCTTTGAAAAGGAATGATGCATGGGATCTTGTACCATTTCTTGAAGGATGAAAACCCGTCGGTTGTAAGTGGATTTCAAGAAAAAGATTGGTTCAAATGGAGGTATTGAGAATTATAAAGAACGCTTGGTTACGAATGGTTACTGTGAGGTTGAGGGAATTGGTTATGGTGAGATATTTTCTCCTCTTATGAAAATAAAAGCCATTATATTTTTTCTTTCTACCGCTGATGCTTATAATTTAAAGGTTGAGCAAATGGATGTGAAAACTACATCCCTTCATGATGATTTTCAGGAGGAAATTCATATGACATGCAGCAAGAGCATTGCGTGATAAAAGGTAAAAGTAATTTGGTTGGAAAATTGAAGAATTATTTGTTTGGCCTCGAACCTCGTCTTAGAATGTGGTACCCAAAATTTTATACATGTGTTTTGAGTTTGGGTTTTGAGGGTTATAAGTCATATCACTATGTTTATTATAACTTTGATGGTGATCATTTCCTGTGCATTGCATTATATGTTGACGATATGTCATTCATTGGTAAAGGGAAAGGTATGATTTCAGAACTAAAGTCTCAGCTTGTTGCTAAAATTGAAATGAAAGATCTTGGTACGAAAAAACACATTCTTGGGATGGAGATTACAAGAGATAGAGTGAACAAAAATTTATGGCTAGGCTAGATTAAGTATGCCAATTCAATCTTACAGAGGTTCAACATGCACCACTCTATACCATTATGTGTTCCTTTTACAGTTGGAATAAAATTCTCCATTTTCATATTGCCCTGCATCCCCATCAAAGATGGAAGACATGAGCAGAGTGCCTTACCAGAGCGCAATTTGAAGATTGATGTATGATATGGTCTGTACTAGATCGGACATTTCCTAAGCAGTGGGAGTTCTTTGGAGATATATGTCTAATGCTGGCAGAATTCATTGGGATGCAATTGAAAAGGTCTTCAGATATTTGGAGGGCACCCCAAAATATTCTTTGTTTTATCATGGTAATTTGGTATGAGACAAGATTTCCATTGATGTTCATGGTTATGTGGATTCAGACTAGGCAAGTGATGTTGAAAGCAGGAAATCCAATGGTGCTTTTGTGTTTACTTTATCTGGTGGTGCAATTAGTCTGACAAGTAAGAGATGGGATGTGGTTGCCTTTTCTACTACTGAAGCAGAGTATATGGTAGCTACTCGCTCTTGTAAAGAAGTCGTTTGTCTTAATGGATTGTATTCAGACATTGAAATAAAACAAGGTGTATGGATAATTTATTGCGATTATCAAAGTGCGATATGTCTAGATAAGAACGTGACATTTCATGTCGGGACCAAGCACATTGATGTTTAGCATGACTTTATCATGGATATAGTCGAGAATCGTAGGGTGAAGTTGGTTAAAGTGGAGACTTTGATCAATGTTGGAGATTCTTTAACTAAGGCTATGAGCATAGAGAAGTTCAGATGGTGTTCGGAGTCTATGGGGCTCTCAGCCCCTAGTGATTAAATAATGATGTTGGAACCCCTCTCGTCCCTCTTGAAAGGCATTCAACAAGTGGAAGATTTGTTAGGAAAATTGTATTGGTGTGCTTAGAGTGTTGAATATCGTACTGGTGCATTTAGAGTGTTGAACATTCTAACGATGCATTTAGATGGGTGAATAAAAGAGAAGCGTTCAAGTACATTTAGAGTGTTGGATAAGGAATGCTCGATTTTTCCTACCGGTGCATTTTGTGTGCTATGGAAGCAATTCTAGAACTCTTGATAATTGATAAAGCCGCATTTTATGTATCAGTTGTTATTGTAAATCTTGGTTTCAGATGACACTCTATGATCCATCATCAGGATGTATGAGACTGCCAAGATATGTAAAAAAATTGATCGTGACAATCCCATACATCTCTTGACACTCTCATACATCTGGTGATGGATCACAGAGTGTGATCCGAAATATTGATGCAAAAAACAAAGACACAATCAAACTTTAGAAAACGGGATGATAATTAACTAATGGATTGTGGAAACTTGATTAAAATAATTTCGAATCTTGAGTGTTTAGAAATAGGCCATAGATCTAGCAGTCCATACTCGGTGTTCTTTTCTTCCCTCTAGAAGGAAACCTATATTATAACGGAATTGTATTACAACTATTTAGTGTGATGTATAATTAGGGCGTGATAGCTGTTGAGTTACCTCAGGATCTCAATTGGTGATACTCCTGTGAGAAGCTTGCTCTATAATTATATTGTAATCTATTGTCGATACTTTAATAATATATTGGGTGGCTTTCGGGGTGTGGGGTTTTTCTCTCTAAAGACCTTTCCCCACGTAAATCACTTTGTTGTGGCATCACATGCTATTTATGCTCACTTCTATTAAGTTTATGTAATTGTCTAAAGATCTGTAAAAACAATTATACATTACCCTCCTCTAAAGGTTAATTTCATGTTTCTATTCTTTCTTTGCAAACAAATAATCCATCACAGGTCACCAAAACTACAGTATACCTGTTGTTGACCATCATGAATTTTTTTTTAAGTTTAATTTTGTTTTTAAATCCTCGAGATTTTGATCCCTTGGTTGATTGACTACAACATTTTATCTAGGACCTTTTGAATTCTTATCACAAATTTTTACATGGCACGATCTTAAACTATACAATATTTGTCAGCCTCACAACTTCTCCCTATTGGGCCATCAGTGAGCGAATAGTAGGTGGCGTTTAAATTCCGGAGACTAATGCCATGATTTACATGTAGTGTTGCTTCATATATCCTTAATTGTGTGAGCTTGTTAGCTTCTCCCTATCGAACTACTCATCATTCAATGGCATCTCAAATGAGATGGGATTAAATAATTAGCCAACAAACTATTCTATGTGGGGAGCCCCCACAGAATCTGTATCGTGCCATAATTGTTTCTCATCAATAGATTACATTTTCTTGTACGATTTTAAACCATGGGAAAGGAAAATTCAAACTCACCTTATCCGTATAACCATCATCGTTGTCATTTTTCAGTGTATGAGGGCATGACCACTTTCATTGGAGTCTTTAAAATGGGGTGTCGTGGTGGTGCAGTAAGTGATCTTTGGTCATGCCATGAATTATGTAATTATTTGATGTAGAACAAATAAAATTCGTTTCATTATACTAAAGTAATCCGGTTTGTTTGATGGACTCAGAAGAACGAAGCTGTAGGAGAGGTTTCGGTGGCATATGCAGTAAGATCCCAGGAAGAAGCTATCAGCGAACAAGAAATAAAATATTTTGTTACGATATAAGTGATCTACGATGAGAGGTTATAAACGTTTATTTTGTGGATTCCATCCCCAAATCTCCCTCTGGTGAGATCTTGAGGTAGGACCTAAGAGCCAGAATTGCAATAGCCTAATCCATCCATACACTTTTTCTTCAGAAAAAAATCATACACAATATATGGTGTATAACCAAATCTACTCGCATCACACATAAATTCATGTAGTTTATTAAACTATTTAATGTTGGTATTTTTTCGTTTAATATTTTTTAGGAGCAAATCTGAACCATGCCCAGTTTGGAATTTTCCATTACTTCGAAGATTGTAACTGCTTTTGTGGGCAGTCTGCTGGCACATATGGATATGCCACTTTCTATGCATACATGGTAGGAGCCCCTCGATCCCAAAGGGATTTAAAATATTTTTTGATTTGTTGAAGGACAACCGAGCTTATATTCATAGAAATAATAGAGTCTCAATTCTATAAGAATATAAACATCTTTTATACATATTTTATATTTTCATATAATACAGAGAGCTAGATTGAGGCAGTAGACATTCAATTTTTGGGATAAAATATTCAAATTCTTTTGCATCCTTCGCAATAATTTGTCAAAACTTAAAAGATCACATAAGCTTTATTCCAATTTAGACCCCTTCCTTCATAAACTTGCACTATCCATCTTCATCCCTAGGTTTGATCGAGAGGGTGGGAATGTAGCCCTTGTAGTCTAACCAAAGTGGACCAAAGATACTTCCAATAAGTTATGCAATCAATATCAAGCACAAGGCATGGAGATCCAAATGCTAAATGTTGAGCTTTAGGGCAACATTCCACTAAATGGCTTATCATCGTAATAGACCAAGAAAATCGCCTTGGAATTTGAGGTAAAAAAGATTAATATGACTCTTGAAGAAAACAAGAAAACTTCAAGAGACGAAAAGAAAAAGAAAATAATAGAGTTGTGGAATAAACGCAAGTCAATAGAAGGCTCACAAAATCAATTGACTCGGCCTAATGGATGTAGAGTAAGCTCCAAGAAAAAGATTAGTGAATAACACAAATACATGAAGAAGAAAAGAAAACAGTAGTGTGCCTAGAATAGTACCAATGATTAGAGACATCTTCTTGAATCAGCAGGTATCCGAAACCCCAAGATGTAACACTTCAAAAAATATAATAAAGATTAACAACGACCAACCATCAGCTAAATAACCTCAATTGGGCATCAAAGATTTGGCTTGAACAACCTCAAGGTCTAGAAGTCGATAAATAGGAGACTCCTAGAGGAACGAAGACCTGAAACTTGGGTTTTGGCAAGGCTCCCATAATCTCAAGACCCAGTGAAATGAGAAGATAACATATAAAAAACAACTAGGTGACTAGGTTTTGAAAAGGCTCCCATAACCTTTGAAGTAAGGGAAACACTTGCTCTTCCAGATAGCCAAACACATACAGAAAAGAAAGAACAAATGGTTCTGATAGGATCCCCAAACCATCACAAAGGGTTTTGCAATGGCACCCTGAACCATCAAACAAATAGAAGATCCCTCCAAAGTCCAAGATCTCCACCTACATAGGAGCAACTAAAACTAAGCAGGGAATCCAACCATGTAGTACCTCTCAAAATCACCTGCATCCTACATCTCCACTTCTATAGGAGATAGCTTCACCCCAAAAAAAAAAGAGTAGAAGAGAACCAAGGAAGCCAATAGAGATACATAACCCAGTCCAACCAAGGGTTCTCCACCTCAATAGGAGAAACAAAGATCGAGAGAAAGGGAGAGACAAAACATTCACCAGGAAGCGACTCTAAAACATGATAGACAAGAAAACCATGGAGACCCACTTCCTTGAGCTTTGGGAAGCCTAAAAAGATAAACTCAAAAGGAACATCACCTCGATAGGATATCCACGAGTGAGCAGAAGAAGATCAAAACCCCTTACCCAATATCCAATAGTGAAAACGGGCCCAGAAGGCAACCAGGCCACAAACACGCCAAAGAAAACAAGAAATATCTTCATAAAAAAATAATTAGAAACAAAGATTCTAGAACTTGGGGTCAAATTCACAAAACAAATACCAAAACCGAAGGAAGAAACCCTCAATAGCCTCACTATAATCAGTACAAATCATCAAGCACCCAGAACGGCCATAGGAGCAGAAAAAGAGACCACACAGAAAAGGGCGAAGTCTCTCGCAACTTCGACATCCTCAGCCACAAGCATTCCAACATCGCTCTCGTCGCTCCCACCTTTCACCAACCACCAACGCATTGTCCAAAAAGAGGTACGGGGAGCACCTAAAAAAGAGGACAAAATCCCCACGTACCACGCAACACCAAAACCAAGCACAAAAAAAAAGCCTTAGGGCAAGCAGTCTGAGAAATGGCACCAACAAATCTACACGGAATAGGGAAAGCTCCCACAACTACCACATGTAAAACACCCGTCCAGACAAAAATGGGGCACAAAAAAATCCCCCACATGGCATCGAAGGGATGCATAAAGAAAACAGAAGGGAGAGGCACCAGGAAACGACCCAACAACTAGGGCCATCTCCATCGTTCTCACCGTCTCCCTCTCCTTCCTCAACAGCTTCTACAACACCGCCTATGTTTGAAACCCTAGCGCCGTCGTTGTTCTCCATCTCCTTTTAACCTTTTGTTTCTTTTTTTTTTTCATTTCAATATAAATGTTATGAATATTTTATGATAAAAAATTACCTTGGCGAGATTATCTTTGCGAATCAAATTTCACACTCGTAATATTTCTCATGTTGATGTAGGTATGTGCATACAATTTTCAAATGTAGATTAAAAAATATCAATGATTCCAAAGTATTGTAATGAATTCACAAATCAATTCTGACGTGTGTATTAATAATAACGCATGCTCAAAGGTTGGGTAGAATATTATTATAGTGCGAACAGTTAATTATTTATATAATGGTAACAAAAATTCTATGTACGAGAAACTATTCATGATTATGTGGTATAGAAAATAAATGTTTTAATTTTGGCTATATTTTCTTTTAGTTGCAGGAGCTATTGTCAAAGAGTGTATTAGAAAGATCTATACAATGGAAAACAAAGGTTCCAAAACTTTTACAGAGAAAGCCTTTGCGTAAATTCCTTACAGATGAATGAAATATTTAACAACTTTGCATGGTTTTTTCTTCATCTATCAATGAAGAGAACTGAACATTTTATCTTTGTGGAATTAGTTTTGCAAATCAAACATCACACTAGTGTTAAGATTTCTCATGTTTATGTAGGTATGTATGTTGAGGCAATTTTCAAATATAGATACAAAACATCAATGAACAATTAACACTTTTATACAATGATAACAAAAATTCTATGTTCAATTTTTCGTCGAGAAGCAAATAAAATACAATCCCACAAGACAATCTGCATTTTAATAAAGAAGGCCAATGCATCTCTACCGGAAAGAAGCTTCCATGAAAATAGCAGAGAAGAAATCACCATTCCATTCTATATCGAAAGGTAGTTAACCTCCATGACAGTGCTCGATTGACAGTTATTTCAAAATTGTAAAACCATAATTGAACACTTAAAAGAAAGCATCGACCTTTAGCTCATTATTACAGCAAAAACACAAAGTTTTTTTTCTAATCAATTGCGAGGAGGCTGAAATTGGAAACCCAAAATGTAAGCCAACATTGAGAAAGTGAGAAAGCTTTACAGTTAGACCCAGCTAACAGGCCTAGGACATACATCTTCCTATTGAAGTATATCTAAGTGGCACAACTGCCATTGACAAATAGTGCAACCCTCCCTGTTATCATCATCAGTGTGAGATATTATTAAGTGACACTGACACTGCTGCCATTGAGATCTTGATACTCCATTTAGCAGTATAAAGTGGGATTGGCGATAAGATATTCCTCCACCTGCTTGAACAAACCAGTGTTGTTGGCCTTGATCTCCTCAATTTTGGCTTCATCCTGGGGAACACCAGGTAGGCTATCGTAGTTGCAGGTAAATGTGGTAATGCATCCACCATTACCCCCTGGTTTAGGGGTGTATTTAATCTTGTGGCTTACTGACGCTACCTTTTCCCCCAACATTCCTCCTTCCACAAGGCTGTAACCATAAACCAGGTTGGCCTCGTCAACTAAGTCCACTTTCTCTTTCATATAGCTAAAATCTTTGTTGGCTGCAATAGCAATTACAATTTCATATCGTATTATTAGTAACAATGTCTCTGGTTCTTATGATTCAAAACTTCATCGAAAAACAATATCTTCAGCTGTTAAAATGGGACGTACAACTTAAACATGATGCAAGTTTAGAATAGTGAAACCAAACCTAAATGTTACTTACCAGGAGTGAAATTAACGTGTCGAATGGTACCAACTCCTCCATCACCTTGAACAAGTGTGATGCCCGATATGAGGCCTGGTGCTTGCTTTGGCAATAAGTTGTGGGTGTCCACAGTTGCTTTCCACAGCCTTTTTGCCTCCACTGGAGACTCTATTTCAATGCTGAAACTTCCTGCCACCATCTTCTCTTCTCTTCTCTTTATCTCAAGATTTCTACAAAAACTCTTCTTCGAAATGCTTGCCTTCGTTCGTTCGGTGTGGTGTTTTGTATGAGAAGATGTATGTATGGTATTTATAGAGTGAATTGCAAGAGCTCTATTACTAATCTTTCTTGTGAACTGATTTTGATTGTTTAGTCAAAGTAACGTGCCCTTTCTCATTGACTGACTTTCGAAGCAGGCACAGAAAACAAAAGATTCGCCACAACAACAAACCAGTTAAAATTACCAAAGCATTTGGACTTTACTAGGTACCTACCGACTCACTTTATCACATTGAGCGGATCCTCATCACACGTTTTGAATGTTTTACTATTGTTCTGGAAGCTTCCTCGCTCCACTCTCATTAGAATTCATACGATGTTGTAGCTGGACAATGAATATCTTCAGATGTGCGTAGGCAAGCAAATGAATATTATCTATGAACATGGCAATTTCTTTCCATTTGCATTTCAATTATTTATAATAAGTAATTTAAATTTAAATAATTATAATATGTATTAAAGAAAATTTAAAATAAAATATAGAGACCATGTCTAATCTTTAATATATCAATGGTTATTACTAAGTTTTCCGTTTTTAAAATGGTACAATAGATGAGTAGATATCAATTAATATGATGAGAGTTCGAGAAGTTAGATGTATTATTTTACACACTAATGAATTTAATTAATTAATTTATCTTTTACATTCATTTGAGAATCCGAAGATACTCAATCCCTAGTTATAATGAAAATGTTGATATGTATGCCACCTTGTTTGACCATAGACAAGTAAAATAACGATCTTTGAAGCACCTCTAGATTTGGATAGTTTGTCAAGATATGGATGGTAGAGATCATGTCTTAGATTGGAGTCTAGGATTTTCTTGTATGTGGGAAAGGATAAGTAGTATTCAAATATGGAGTATATGATTAGATCAAGTGAATGTAAGTGATAATAGCTTTATTGTAATTGCGAAATGAGATGCAATAAAGTTGAGGCCCGAAGAGAATGTAATTGGATGAAGGCGATCAAATCGTGAAATGAAGGGTTGAGATAAACTTGTCTCGCATGGAGAGAGGACATTTACACACGTCTGGGTCCCTCACAGGAGGATAATCAATATTGAACTTGAATTGAGTGTGGATGTGTGAAAGATTGTGTTTTGCATTTCAGTGTTGAGGTAGAAATGCATTATTTTATTCTTAAAATGAGGAGATGAACGCGCCTTACCCTAATTAAATAGATAGAATAAATCATCTAATTACTTAGTGATGAAGGAATGTTAATGTAAACATTTAAACATGATTTAATTAACTAATTATGATGGGGAGCTATCTCAATTAATTAAACAAGTATGATTTTCCTAATTAATATGTGAGGAAAGATGGTCTAAAGAATTAAATATTGTTTTTCGTTAGTTAGTGAATATCTGGTAAAGGATTATGATGTGAATTGATGAAATTGTGAGAAATGTTAGGTTGAAATGTGCAAGGGAATTTTAACTATCTAAAAAAATATGAACCTCTTTAAATATATATAATTCAATGTATATTAATGATTCAAGTTGTGCTTACAACATGAGAATACGATACCATGCAGCTTCATATCTTATACCAAGTGAATGACACAATACAAGATCAATTAAACATTTTCACTAGGGAAAAGTTAACACGAATAATACAAATAGTGATTTACATCCCTTACATGTAATGGGTAATTTCAAAAAGATGGGTAACTAAAAGGTTACCATGCCATTTCTTCGTACCCTAATAAACATAACGCAAGTGCATAATCATTTGAGTGAATTATAACATGAGTGAGTTATAACCTAAGTGTGCTCCAACACACTCACTTTATGTTTGCTTCAAATGAAAAAAGGACTTAAAGATGAGTTCATTTCAACTTTGCCTCTCAACAAGAAAATGCGATCTTGCAAACATTTCAAGACACACTCGCATTGTGGGATAGATTTTTCATTACCATTTACATGCCAAATAATTGGCAAGTTGTTGTCATAATGCGATAATAAAATTAATTGCATTGGTTTTAGGCTTATCTTTCTAATGAAACATGTAACGATGCTCCCTTTTAAAACTATTGAACATAAACCGGAAGATATCAAATAGTTTTTGCACGATCTTCTTTTAGGAGCATCTTATGGACTTACTCCTCCAGATTTTATAAGGTATTTACTTCCTTTCAAAATACGTTACAAATTAAATCTCAAATGTGCTGTAAAATTTGTGCCAAATTTAATTTAATTATAGGCTTATGTCTTCCAGTTTTTTTTTCTTTCTCCTTTACAAAAGTCATCTCGTTAAATATAATCTAAAATTGATGATGCAAGAAGTACTTTGTTCTTTTTTGTTTAAAACCATACATATTCAAATGCAAGACCTTTATTTTTCTTATTAGCACTGACCAAGAATTACTATTTATTGGTAAATACCAAATACATATTCTATTTGCAAGGGACACTGCACAGGTTATCAGGTGTTGTCACTGATGGCAACCCAAGTCCGTGATCCCATTCGCATAACTTCATTTGATCATATCGGAAGTTTTATTGGTAATTTGCTTAAGTTCGGCAAGCCTAGGACAAAGCATCTGACAGTGTTTAGTATTTATGTCGGGATTTCGTTTCAGGTTACCATTTTATGTTATGGATCTGAAGGAAGGTAGATGGATGTCTGGAACATATTATTCCAGAGTTTTGGTCTCTGGTGGTGATTGGTGTGCATTATGCAAGCCTCTGAGTACCGGGTTCCGGTCCGTCAGTCTAGGACAAGCCGACTTGTGTAGTTGATCGTTGTGCAGATTTGATCGAGCGGTTTCGGTGATTGGTTTTGTGATCCGAGAGGTTTAGCCGACAGTTTTGATAACGTGTGAGCAATTGTTTTGGTCCGCATTACTATTTGTGCTCGAATGTACTCCACAGTTCATACACATTTCAATAATATTCTAAGTGTTCTTGAGCCAACTAGCGATGGATATGATTTCATGTTGCGGATATATATAATCAATGTTTTTAATCATTTTAAGCATAAAAAAAGGTGTTGGTGATCGATTGTGCGCAGTTTCACATGCGCGGGATAGATATCTATGCTTCAAATTCATAGATGAACAACCTGACAGAGAAGTAAGAGATAAAGTGTAAGAAATCAGTGTTTCGTAATTAAACGAAACTCTACTTGGGAATTTGTAGATGTTGTTCTTCAGTTCGGACATTTCAGTTATCTTTTGTTAATGATTTTTTAGGCAATGACCCTCCTTTTGAGAAGTGAGCTCTAAGCAGTATGCCTAAATGCATGTGCATTGCCATTGTGAAACCTTTATTTGAGTATACTCATTTTGTGGGTTCATCCCTACCGTGGATTTTCCCCTAACACGGCTTCCACATATAAAATCCTTGTACTATGGTGTTGTGTTTGTTCATTTTATGTTCTTGCATGTTTATTTTGATTAAATGCATTAAATGGTTAAAGGAACAGATTAATAATATCAAAGTTTGCAGAACACTGATCCACCCACCCGCTCCCCCCTCAATGTTCCTTCATTCCAACATATTCTAGATATAAATACAGTAGTAGATCGTGCATAACCTCGATTTGATCATATTAGTGTTCTTGTAAAAAAAATTGCAAATCAAAGAACGAATCCATCCTACCAAATTTTCATTGTGCTTCAAATTAATTATCCCATGTATTATTTACTTTATAGATTCATTTTATTTCGTAAAGAAAATTCAAATAATAATTTAAATTTATAAATATTTTAATTATATGTATTTAAATAAGACAAAGTGCATTCAATAAGTAGCATTGAAAATGAAGACAATGATATCATTAATAGAATAAGTCATAAAAAATTCCTTAAATGATTAAAAATATAATGAATCAAAATCTTCTACAAATTAAATTAAATTATTAGTCTAATTAACATTATTATATTTTGTGTGACATTATTGTCTATAATATTCAACCAATTTGAATTCTTTTAGTGAATACCCGCAATAAAGTGGTTGAAATTTCTAATATCTTTTAGAATATTACTAGATTTAAAAAACAACTGATTAAAAGATCATACAAAGGTGATTGTTGAAACATGAATTTTTTAATTATTGCTTTCTTTGGGACAATGCATTAGGCGTGTATATAATTTGATATAATAGGAAATGGATAATATTAAAGAGAAGCTATAGTTTTGATATTGGGGAGCAAAGCTCAAACCAGAACTACTATGAGAACTAAGACTCTAGCATAATTTCTTCCTGCAATAGGGTTGTATGGGTCACCTTTGAGCATGGTGATTCTTCCTTTGGGCTCTGCACTATGTACACTCCCAATGTTTATAGGGATAGATCTGACCTCTGGCAATGGCTTTCATCCCTTCCAGATATCCCTTTAATCCTTGTGGGAGACTTTAACATGGTTGAACACAAGGAAGATAAGTTAGGGGGGGCCAATGTTGAGTGGAAAGAGGAAGAGAAGTTAGATTGGGTATGATTGAAAAGCATTAAGAGACTCTTTGACCCCTTGGAAGGTTTAAAACAAGCGTATAAGGGCATATGGTTTACGTGGTGCAATTATCAAAAAGCTAGAAACGGGATTTTCTCTAGATTGGACAGATTCTACACCGACAAGGATGCCTTATCCTTTGTCCTGGATCAACAAGGATGCCCAATGATTGTGAGGCCTTCTTCCCTATCTGGCCATCACCCCATTTTTGCCAATCTTGTCTTCAGAAGTTCTAACAAGACGGATAACAAAAGTGGTGGCAAATTCATCCTTAACAGTAAATTATTACAATACCATGATGTTTCGGCTACCATTCATATTGCGAGATTGTTCAATAAATGGGATTCTCAAGATATCTCTAATATTACTAGTCGGAATACCTCGGTGTCTAACTAGCAGAAGGTTCTTTGTACCATTGGTAAGAAAAGGCCAAGGATGCTAGACAGCTGGAGCTAATCCTCTCCTCTAATATGCATAAGGCAGAGTAAGACATTCAAAGAGACCCCAACAATTCACATCTTACCCACTTGGTGGTTGTGGCTAGAGATAAACTCGGGAAACTTCAGCATGTTCGAGCCATGGGAGCCAGGACTAGAGGTAGGATGTCGTGGTTGTCTCAAGGAGATAAAGGATCTAAATTCTTCTTCAACCTTCTTAACCAGAAACAGTTCAAGGAGAATATAGAAAAGTTGTGGGTGGTCAGCAGGGAAGTCTCTCAAGAAGAAGAGATCATGGATGAATTCTTTTCTATACAAGATATTGTTCTCCTCAGAGGATTCTCCCGCATCCATGCTTGCTAGAGACCAATGTTGGACTCTTTTACCTAAGCTTCTCTCTCTTCAAGAAGGTAAGATTTTTAGTAGGCCTTTCTCGGTTGAGGAGATCAAAGGAGCCATCAAATATTTGGATAATGATAAAGCCCTTGGTCCGGATGGGCTTACCAATGAGTTCTATAAGGCTAATATTAGCTGGATTGTGGATGACTTACTAGAGGTATATAAGGAAGCTACTAAGACAGGGTCTCTGGGTGCTGACATTAATAGAGGCCTTATCAAACTTATCTAAAGAAGGGGACAAGGCTCTTATCAAAAATTCGCATCCTATTACACTACTTAATGTATCCTATAAGATCCTTATGAAGATGATTGCTATTAGACTTGAAAATATCCTTCCTGAGTTTTTTTGTATCACTCAGACTGCATTTATTAAAGAGAGATACACCTTGGAGAACCTCATTACTAGTTGGGAGGCTATGGAGTGGGCTAGACTTTCGGATCAAAAGGTGGCCATTTTTCTTTTGGACTTTGGAAAGGCTTACGATAGGATTGAATGGAGCTTTATTTCCATGATGCTTAAAGATTTTGGTTTCCGTGAGGTTTTCTCTCAATATGTTCAGGTACTCCTTAGGGATGCTCATTCCCAGGTAGAAGTTAAAGGGTTGATCTCGTAGCCCTTCAAGCTTAGTACATCTATTTGACAAGGGTACCCTCTATCCCTTGCTCGCTTTGTAATGGCCTCTGATGCTCTATTTTACCTTCTTAGGGATAACTCTCTCTCCCCAAGGGTTAGAGGGATCTCCCTTTCGAATAAGTCTAAATTGATTAACATTCAGTTTGCAGATGACTCTGCACTTTTCTTTGAACTTTCCTAGGAAAACTTGAGTGCTTTATCTCCCAAGCTCACCTTGTTTTGTGATGCTTCACGGGCAAAGATTTCCCAAACCAAATCTACTATACTCAATTAGTCTAAGTGACCACCAAATTGGCTCTCCACCTATGGGTTTCAAAGGGGATGACCTCACACAATTTTCAGATACTTGGGGATTTCTTTCGCAATCTCTCCTTGCCTCAAAGATATGTGGGTGTGGATTAAGGGCAAGATTGACACCAAACTTACCAAATGGAACAAACAGTACCTCTCACTGGCTGGGACAGTACAAGTTTGTCAAAAGATTATGTCAGCCTATAGTATCTACTATGCCTCTGTATGGATGTTTAGTAATTATCAAATCAACGAGTTGCAGAAGATAATCAGATATTTTTTGTGGTCCGATGGTAGAGGTCAAAGAAAAGAACACTTAGTCAAATGGGAGTGGTTTTGTATGGAAAAGACTATTGGAGGACTAGGCCTTTAGGATCTTAATTCTTGCCAAATGGGAGTCAAATGGGAGTGGTTTAGCAATTAATTTTTGCTTTCTTTGGGAAAATGCATTAGGCATGTATATAATTTGATATAATAGGAAATGGATAATATTAAAGAGAAGCTGTAGTTTTGATAATGGGGAGCAAAGCTCAAACCAACTATTATGAGAACTAAGACTCTAGCATAATTTCTTCCTGCAATAGGGTTGTATGGATCACCTTTGAGCATGGTGACTCTTCCTTTGGGCTTTGCACTATGTACACTCTCAATGATTATAGGGATAGATCTGACCTCTGGAAATGGCTTGCATCACTTCCAGATATCCCCTAGGTCCTTGGGGGAAACTTTAACATGGTTGAACACAAGGAAGATAAGTTAGGGGGAGCCAATGTTGAGTGGAAAGGGGAAGAGAAGGTAGATTGGGTAAGACTGTAAAGCATTAAGAGACTCTTTGACCCCTTGGAAGGTTTAAAACAACCCTATAAGGGAATATGGTTTACCTGGTGCAGTTATCAAATAGCTAGAAACGGGATTTTCTCTAGATTGGACAGATTCTAAACCAACAAGGATGCCTTATCCTTTGTCCCGGATCAACAAGGGTGCCCGATGATTCTGAGGCCTTCTTCTGTATCTGGCCATCACCCCATTTTTGCCAATATTGTTTTCAGAAGTTCTAACAAGACGGATAACAAAAGTGGTGGCAAATTCATCCTTAACAGTAAATTATTGTAGGACCATGATGTTTTGGGTGCTATTCATATTGTAAGATTGTTCAATAAATGGGATTCTCAAGATATCTCTAATATTAATAGGTGGAATACCTCAATGTCTGACTAGCAGAAGGTTCTTTGTACCATTGGTAAGAAGTAGGCCAAGGATGCTAGACAGATGGAGCTTATCCTCTCCTTTGATATGCATAAGGCAGAGTAAGACATTCAAAGAGACCCCAACAGTTCACATCTTACCCACTTGGTGGGAGTGGCTAGAGATAAACTCGGGAAATTTCAGCATGTTAGAGCCATGGTAGCCAGGACTAGAGGTAGGATGTTGTGGTTGTCTCAAGGAGATAAAGGATGTAAATTCTTCTTCAACCTTGTTAACCAAAAACAGTTCAAGGAGAAGATAGAAATGTTGTGGGTGGATAGCAGGGAAGTCTCTGAATAATAAGAGATCATGGATGAACTCTTTCTTTTACAAGATGTTGTTCTCCTAAGAGGATTCTCCTGCATCCATGCTTGCTAAAGACAAATGTCGGACTCTTTTCCCCAAGCTTCTCTCTCTTCAAGAAGGTAAGACTCTTAGTAGGCCTCTCTCCGGTGAGGAAATAAAAGGAGCCATCAAATATTTGCATAATGGTAAAGCCCTCGGTCCGGATGGGCTTACCAATGAGTTCTATAAGGCTAATATTAGCTGGATTGTGGATAACTTACTAGAGGTATATAAGGAATCTACTAAGACAGGGTCTCTGGGTGCTAACATTAATAGAGGCCATATCAAACTTGTCTAAAGAAGGGGAGAAGGCTCTTATCAAAAAGTCGCGTCCTATTACACTACTTAATGTATCCTTTAAGATCCTTGCGAAGATGATTGCTATTAGACTTGAAAATATCCTTCCTAAGTTTATTTGTATCACTCAGACTGCATTTATTAAAGGGAGATACACCTTGGAGAACCTCATTACCAGTTGTGAGGCTATGGAGTTGGCTAGACTTTCGGATCAAAAGGTGGTCATGTTTCTATTGGACTTTGGAAAGGCTTACGATAGGATTGAATGGATCTTTATTTCCATGATGCTTAAATCTTTTGGTTTCCCTGAGGTTTTCTCTCAATATGTTCAGGTACTCCTTAGGGATGCTCATTCCCAGGTAGAAGTTAATGGGTTGATCTTGTAGCCCTTCAAGCTTAGTAGATCTATTCGGCAAGGGTGCCCACTATCCCCTACTCTCTTTGTAATATCCTCTGACGCTCTGTTTTACCTTCTCAGGGATAACTCTCTCTCCCCAAGGGTTAGAGGGATCTCCCTTTTGAATAATTCTAAATTGCTTAACATTCAGTTTGCAGATGACACTACACTTTTCTTTGAACTGTCCAAGGAAAACTTGAGTGCTTTATCTCCCAACCTCACCTTGTTCTGTGATGCTTCAGGGGAAAAGATTTCCCAAACCAAATCTACTATACTCAGTTAGTCTGAGGGGCCACCAAATTGTCTCTCCACCTATGGGTTTCAATGGGGAGGACCTAACACAATTTTCAGATACCTCGGGATTCCTTTCACAATCTCTCCTTGCCTCAAAGATATGTGGGTATGGATTAAGGTCAAGATTGACAGCAAACTTACCAAATTGAACAAACACTACCTCTCGCTGGCCGGGAGAGTACAAGTTTGGCAAAAGATTATGTTAGCCTATAGTATCTACTATGCCTCTGTATGGATGTTTACTAATTATCAAATCAATGAGTTGTAGAAGATAATCAGATATTTTTTGTGGTCCGATGGTAGAGGTCAAAGAAAACCTCACTCAGTCAAATGGAATTGCTGTTGTATGGACAAGACTATTGGAGGACTAGATGTTTAGGATCTTAAAGTGCACGGGACTGCACTTGTTGCTAAATGGATCTTCCATTCATTGGAAGGCAATGAACCTTGGAAAGTACTCATTCGGAACAACGTCAGACTGGGTGTTCCCAAGAAGGCTAAATCCTGGAAATCCCTTCCTATTAGTGACCTTTTAGCTGGAACCTTCTCAGTCTCTACCACAGGCTCTGTTGTCTTTAAATCTATTTGGAAGGCATGGGAGAGCGTTAGGTTTAGTATTCGCAAAAATTGGATCAGTCCCGATAACCAAGTCTGTGGGGAATGATCAATCTGGTGGAACTTAGCCCACAATGGTAAACCCCTCGATCTCACTCAAGGATGTTCGGCCAAGAAATGGGCCAACAAAGGTATTTGTTGTCTTAAAGATATTATTGTTAATGGTGCTCTCATCTCATGGGATGGTCTTTCCAGCAAATATCAGCTTCCTTTGTCTAATAAAAGACCATAAGACATTATGTACAATGCATGTGATCTCTTGCAGCTTCCTAAAAGATGCAATGTGAATGAAGACAGGTTTGTATCCTTCTCATGGGCTGATGGCAGCCCACTCTGTAATGTGAAATTAATTTCTATCTATAAAACTATATCATATAATGTTGATATTCTTAATCATGTTAATATTATTTGGTACTCGGAATTATCACCTGCTCAATGGGGCAAAATATTTAAGGCTCTTTGGAGCTCTCCTCTGGCTCCTAAAAAGAAAACTTTTAGATGGTTGTTAATGCTTGATAAATTGCCTATTAGATTTGATTATAGTAAAGAAGATCTTTATAATATTTGTAAAGTTAAGGATTCCAGTAGACATATCTTCTTTGACTGTATTATTAGTA
>NW_026729431.1:0-75000 GCF_030272615.1 Cryptomeria japonica | reverse complement strand
TTTTGACAATTCTTAGAACCTCATTTCAGATGTTATACCTCAAAAGCCTTGTTTTTGGAGCCTGTAGCATCCATTTTGACGCAATTCATTCTCTTAGAAGCTCAATTCCGAGCTTGTGCCTCAAAAGACCCAGTTTTGGAGCATCAAAAGCAATGTTTGGAGGCACAACAGGGTTTCAAAACACAACTCCTGATTCTAGAGTCAATAGCGTCAAAACCTGATTTTGGCACACATCATGCTCTTAGAACCTCATTTCAAAGCTTGTGCATCAAAAGCCCTGGTTTCAAAGAATCAAAATCAGTGTTTTGAGGCACAACAAGGTTTCAAGATGCAAGCCCTGATTCTAGAGCCAGTAGCACCAAAATTTAATTTTGATGCACATTATGCTCTTAGAACCCTATTTTAAAAATTGTGCCTCAAAAGCCCCAGTTTTGGAGCATCAAAATCGATGTTTGGAGGCACAACAAGGTTTGAAGATGTAGTCCTGATTCTGGAGCCAGTAGGGTCAAAATTTTATTTTGATGCACTTCGTTCTCTTAGAACCTTGTTTTGGAGCTTATGCCTCAAAATCTTTGGTTTCAGAGCATCAAAATTGGTGTTTGGAGGCACAACAAGGTTTCAAAATGCAAGTTCCTATTCCAGAGCTATAGTGTTAAAAAGTGATTTTGATGTGCATCGTGCTCTTAGAACCTCATTTCCCAGCATGTGGCTCAAAAGGTCCAGTTTCAAAACATCAAAATCAATGTTTTAAAGCACAACAAGGTTACAAGACACAAGTCCCGATTCTCAAGAAAATAGCATCAAAACATGGTGTTCTGAGAACCTCATTTCAGAGGTTGTGCCTAAAAAGCCTCATTTTTTTAGTATAAAAATTAGTGTTTGGAGGCACAACAAGGTTTCAAGACACAACTCCCAATTCCAAAGTCGGTAGCATCGAAACGCAATTTTGATGTACATCGTACTCTTAGAACCTTGTTTCAGAGCTTGTTCATTGAAAGGCCTGATTTTGGCACATGAAAATCATTGTTTGGAGGCACAACAAGATTTCAAAAAGCAAGTCCCTATTCTGGAGCCTGTAGCGTCAAATTTTCATTTTGACACACATCATTTTTCTTAGAAGCTCATTTTGGAGCTTGTGCCTGGAAGGACCCAATTTTTTAGCATCAAAATCAATTTTTGGAGGCACAACAAGGTTTCAATATGCAAGTCCCTATTCTAGAGTCAATAGCATCAAAATCTGATTTTCGTGCACATCGTGCTCTTAGAACCTCATTTCGAAGCTTGTGCCTCAAAAGCCTTGGTTTCGGATCATCAAAATCAGTGTTTTGAGGCACAACAAGGTTTCAAGATGCAAACCCCCTATTCTAGAGCTAGTAGCATCAAAATTCAAGTTTGATGCACATTGTGCCCTTAAAACCCTATTTTAGAAATTGTGCCTCAAAAGCCCTAGCTTTGAGCATCAAAATTGATCTTTGGATTCACAACAAAGTTTCAAGATGCAAGTCCCGATTCTAAAGTCAATAGCATCAAAATCTAATTTTGGTGGACATCGTGCCCTTAAAACCTCATTTCAAAACTTGTGCCTCAAAAGCCCCAGATTCAGAGCATCAAAATCAAAGTTTTGAGGCACAACAAGGTTTCTAGATGCAAGCCTTGATTAGAGAGCCAATATGCACATTTTATTCTTAGAACCTTATTTTAGAAATTGTGCTCAAAAACCCCAGTTTTGGTGAATCAAAATTGATGTTTGGATGCACAACAAGGTTTCAAGATGCAAGTCCTGATTCTGGAGCCGGTAGCATCAAAATTTGATTTTGACGCACATCATGCTCTTAGCACCTTGTTTTGGAGATTATGCCTCAAAATCATCGGTTTCGAAGCATCAAAATTGGTGTTTTGAGGCACAACAAGCTTTTGAGATGCAAGTCCCTATTCTGGAGCCTGTAGAAATTCATTTCAGAGCATGTTTCTCGAAGGCTCCAATTTGAAAACACCCAAATCAGCACAATAAGGTTTGAAGACACAAGTCCCAATTCTCAAGCTGATAGCATCAAAACACGATTTTGACAAACATGGCATTCTTAGAACCTCATTTTAGAGGTTGTGATTCAAAAGCCTCATTTTTGGAACATAAAAATTAGTGTTTGGAGTCACAACAAGGTTTCAAGACACAAGTCCCAATTCTAGAGTGGGTAGAGTCAAAATGAAATTTTGATGTACATCATGCTCTTAGAACCTCATTTCAGAGATTGTGCCTTGAAATCCTTGATTTTGGCACATGAAATTCAATGTTTTGAGGCACAACAAGGTTTCAAGAAACAAGTCCTGATTCTAGAGACGGTAGCGTCAAAATTTGATTTTGACGCACATCGTTCTTTTAGAACCTTTTATGGATCTTATGCTTCAAAATCTTTGAAGCATCAAAATTGGTGTTTGGAGGCAGAACAAGCTTTCAAGACACAAGTCCCTATTCTTGAGCTGGTAGAGTGAAAATGCAATTTTGATGTACATCATGCTCTTAGAACCTCATTTGGGAGCTTGTGTCTTGAAAGCCCCAATTTTGGAACATCAAAATCAGTGTTTGGAGGCACAAGAAGGTTTAAAGAAGCAAGTCCTTATTCTGGAGCCTGTATCATCAAAATTCCATTTTCACGCATATCATTCTCTTAGAAGTTCATTTTGGAGCTTGCTCCTCGGAACACCTAGTTTTTGCGCATCAAAATCAATGTTTGGAGGCACAACAAGGTTTCAAGATGCAAGTCTTGATTCTAGAGTCAATAGTGTCAAAATGTGATTTTGGTGCACATCATGCTTTTAGAACCTGATTTTGAAGGTTGTGCCTTGAAAGCCCCAATTTCGGAGCATCAAAATCAATTTTTTGAGGCACAACAAGGTTTCAAGATGCAAGCCCCGATTCTAGAGCCAGTAGCATCAAAATTTAATTTTGATGCACATTCTGCTCTTAGAACCCTGTTTCAGAAATTGTGCCTCAAAAGCCCCAATTTTGGAGCATCAAAATCGATGTTTGGAGGCACAACAAAGTTTCAACATGCAAGTCCTGATTCTGGAGCCAATAGCATCAAAATTTGATTTTGACGCACTTCGTGCTCTTAGAACTTTGTTTTGGAGCTTATGCCTCAAAATCATTGATTTTGAAGCATCAAAATTGGTGTTTGGAGACACAACAGGCTTTTGAGATGCAAGTCCCTATTCCGAAGCCTTTATTTTTCAAAAGGTGATTGTGATGCACATCATGCTCTTAGAAACTAAATTCGAAGCATGTGGCTCGAAAGCTCCAGTTCCAAAACACACAAATCAATGTTTAAAGGCACAACAAGGTTTCAAGATGCAAGTCATGGTTCTGGAGCCGGTAGCGTAAAAATTTGATTTTGACACATATCGTGCTCTTGAAACCTTGTTTGGAGCTTATGCCTCAAAATCATCGATTTCGAAGCATCAAAATTGGTGTTTGGAGGCACAATAAGCTTTCGAGATGGAAGTCCCTATTCCGGAGCCTGTAGTGTCAAAACGTGATTTTGATGCACATCGTGCTCTTAGAAACTCATTTTAGAGCATGTGGCTCGAAAGCTCGAGTTTCAAAATGCACAAATCAATGTTTAAAGGCATAACAAGGTTTCAAGACACAAGTCCCAATTCTCAAGCTGATAGCATCAAAACATGATTTTGACAAATATTGTGTTCCCTAGAACATCATTTCGGAGATTGTGGCTATAGAATAGGGACTTGTTTCTTGAAACCTTGTTGTGCCTCAAAACATTCAATTTTGATGTGCCAAAATCACGGTTTTCAAGGCACAATCTCCAAAATGAGTTTCTAAGAGCATGATGTACATCAAAATTGCATTTTGACTCTACCCACTCTGGAATTGGGGCTTGTGTCTTGAAACCTTGTTGTGACTTCAAACACTAATTTTTATATTCCAAAAATGAGGCTTTTGAGTCACAACCTCCGAAATGAGGATATAAGAACACCATGTTTGTCAAAATCATGTTTTGATGCTATCAGCTTGAGAATTGGGACTTGTGTCTTGAAACCTTGTTGTGCCTTTAAACATTGATTTGGGTGTTTTGAAATTGGTGCTTTCGAGCCACCGGAACGGGTTTCTAAGAGCACGATGTGCATCAAAATCATGTTTTGACACTACAGGCTCCAAAATAGGGACTTGCATCTCGAAAGCCTGTTGTGCCTCCAAACACCAATTTTCATGCTTCGAAACCGATGATTTTGAATCATAAGCTCCAAAATCAAATTTTGACGCTACAGGCATGAGAATCAGGACTTGCATCTTGAAACCTTGTTGTGCCTACAAACATCGATTTTGATGCTCCAAAATTGGGGCTTTTGAGGCACAAGTTCTGAAACAAGGTTCTATAAACACAATGCACATCAAAATTAAAATTTGATGCTACTAGTTCTAGAATCGGGGCTTGCATCTTGAAATCTTGTTGTGCCTCAAAACATTGATTCTGATGCTTTGAATCTATGGCTTTTCAAGCACAAGCTTCGAATGAGGTTTTAAGAGCACGATGTGTGCCAAAATCAGATTTTGACGCTATTGACTATATAATCGGGACTTGCATCTTGAAACTTTGTTGTGACTCCAAAAATCAATTTTGATGCTCCAAAACTGGGGATTTTGAGGCACAATTTCTAAAACAGGGTTCTAAGGGCACAATGTGCATCAAAATTGAATTTTGATGCTACTGGCTCTAGAAAAGGGGCTTGCATCTTAAAACCTTGTTGTTCCTCAAAACACCAATTTTGATGATTCGAAACTATGGCTTTTGAGGCACAAGCTTCGTAATGAGGTTCTAAGAGCATGATGTCCACCAAAATCAGATTCTGATGCTATTGACTCTAGAATCGGGACTTGCATCTTGAAACCTTGTTGTGCCTCCAAACATTGATTTTGTTGCTCCAAAACTGAGTCTTTTGAGGCACAAGCTTTGAAATAAGCTTCCCAAAGAATGATGTGCATCAAAATGGAATTTTGACTCTACTGGCTCCAGAATAGGGACTTGTTTCTTGAAACCTTGTTGTGCCTCAAAACATTGATTTTAATGTTCCCAAATCAGGACTTTCAAGGCACAATCTCCGAAATGAGGTTCTAAGAGCATGATGTACATCAAAATTCCATTTTGAATCTACCCACTCTGGAATTGGGACTTGTGTCTTGAAACCTTGTTGTGACTCCAAACATGAATTTTTATGTTCCAAAAATGAGGCTTTTGAGTCACAACCTCCGTAATGAGGTTCTAAGAACACCATGTTTTTCAAAATCGCTTTTTTATGCTATCAGCTTGAGAATTGGGACTTGTGTCTTGAAACCTTGTTGTGCCTTTAAACATTGATTTGGATGTTCTAAAACTGGTGCTTTTGAGCCACATGCTCTGAAACGAGTTTCTAAGAGCACGATGTGCATCAAAATCACGTTTTGACACTACAGGCTCTGAAATCGGGACTTGCATCTCAAAAGCTTGTTGTGCCTCCAAATACCAATTTTTGATGTCTCAAAACTGTTGATTTTGAGGCATCAGCTCTAAAACAATGTTCTAAGAGCACGATGTACATCAAAATAAAATTTTGACGGTACCAGCTCGAGAATCAGGACATGCATTTTGAAACCTTGTTCTGCCTCCAAACATCGATTTTGATGCTCCAAAATTGGGGCTTTTGAGGCACAATTTCTGAAACATGGTTCTAAGAGCACAATGTGCATCAAAATTAAATTTTGATGCTACTGGCTCTAGAATTGGGGCTTCAATCTAGAATCCTTGTTGTGCCTCAAAACATTGATTCTGATGCTCTGAATCTGGGGAATTTGAGGCACAAGCGTCGAATGAGGTTTTAAGAGCACAATGTGCACCAAAATCAAATTTTGATGCTATTGACTCTATAATCAGAACTTGCATCTTGAAACTTTGTTGTGAGTCCAAAAATCAATTTTGATGCTACAAAACTGGGGCTTTTGAGGCACAATTTCTAACACAGGGTTCGAAGGGCACAATGTGCATCAAACTTGAATTTTGACGCTACTGGCTTTAGAATAGGGGCTTGCATTTTGAAACCTTGTTGTGCGTCAAAACACTGATTTTGATGATCTGAAACTAGGGCTTTTGAGGCACAAGCTTCGAAATGAGGTTCTAAGAGCACGATGTGCACCAAAATCAGATTTTGATGCTATTGACTCTAGAATCAGGACTTGCATCTTGAAACTGTTAGGGTTCCCATAGATACTGAGAGGGGGGGGTGAATCAGTATCTGACCAGTTATGAGATTTTCTTAAAATTGAATATGTAGAATATAAAGTAACAGTATACCGGTATGCAAGAATTAATGCAAATAACAAAATCAAAAGCATCCACATGAAAAGAACACCATAACACAAGATGTTTAACGAGGAAAACTGGTGTGGGAAAAACCTCGGTGGGATTTGTGACCCACAATATTCACTTATTGACCAATAAGAGAATATTACTTACAATAGGGGCCTGCACATGCAGGAAGGCCAACTACCTAGAGCTCACCGCTCAACAAGAAGTCACACTGACTTACAAAGAGGATTTACACAAATCCAATATTCTGTACTGCTTTACAATAGCATCTTCAATGCTAGATTTAGTACCGGTTCCTTCTCTGTTCTTTACATATACTCTTGACCTACAATTCGCACATTAGGTCTACCTTATAATTTATTTATTACATTCTCTCTATATCCTACAAATTCCTACAATGATCTCTTTTATATACAAGAGTCATTTTACAATTTGCCAAGTCAGCTTACAATGATAAACAAAATATTACATATCAAAAATCCTATCGGCCTCTGTGCCGGTATACATATTTCCTTCTATGCCGGTGTACATCTTTTGTGCCGGTGTCGGTGTACATTGATTTTGTTGATGTCAGTGCACTATTCTGTTTGAGTAATGCTTTGCCGGTATAATGTCTTTGCCAGTGCCATAGGATTGCAAGGTTGCCTGTGTAATGCTTTGCCGATATAATGTCTTTGCCGGTGCCATAGGATTGCAAGGTTGCCATCAATGACAAAACCATCAATCACACACAATGTCTCATTGGAGTGTCGATATGCCAACAATCTCCCCCTTTGGCATTGATGGCAACACTCATGAGAAATTTCAAAAAGATATCCAAAAATGTGTATACAAAAAAAATGTTACCAAAAATATGAGGGCTCCCCCTGAGCATGTGATCCCTATGTTTTGAATTTTCTCATCTAATACTCCCCCTTTGGCATCAATGACAAAGGTTAGTAGATTTGTAGTTGTACCAATACATAACCTCAACCTTGTAGTTGGGTAGATATTAGCTGAAGAATATCTCCCAAAATTAAGTTTATACCATCCATAAACTTCTTGCTCTCCTTTATTGCTATCTCAATTCTATGTACTGTACCGATGAGATGCTGCAAGTGCTCTGTCGGTGTTTTGCTACCCTATTTTAGTGCCTGTAAGATTTCTTTACGCAGAGATGCTAAATAGTCCAATCTTGGAATTAGTTTAGATCTCAAAAATTTTGCCTTGTTTATTATTTTCTCTTTTTCTCTTTCTAATTTAAGCAATTCTTCCTCAAAATTTGTTATCTTTTCCTCAAAAACTGATAATGTATCAGGTTAGTTAACAAAATTATTAGCAAGTTTATTGATCTCTTCCCGTACCTTGCTTATCTTTTTGTCTACATCCGTGGTCAAAAAGTTTATTTTACAGGTGTCTTTATACAGAGTTTTGTATTCTTTCAATAAATTGCACAGTTCTAGTAGAAGTGTGTCAAATTCCCTATTACACTTCTTTATTCCTTCCTCAAAGAATTTCTGTTTTTCTTTTTCTACACTTTCCTTTACAGTTTCTACCTTTGTTTGCTCAAAATTTCTAGAAATATATTTACAAAGTGTATCCAACTGGCCTAAAGAATCTTTGTTGGCTATATTACAATTTGGAGCTATTAATTTCAAAACTGGAATTGAATCATCTATTGCTTTATATGCTTGTGAGCTATAATCGGTTATTTTCTTGATAGAATCAAGCAATACCTCTGTTACATTTGATGATGACCCAGTAAACTGAGTGCCGGTGGAAGGGACCATGCTGGTATTGACCTCTAGTAGGTCTGTTTGTGTTTCCACAGTTTTTCTTGCATCATTTCTTACCAATGGCATCTGTTCTGGAGCCTTTAGCTCTATTGGTTGCTCTATTTGTGTTCCAGATTCCTTCTTTTTCTCTTAATCTGCTGCCAATTGCTCTTTATTATCAAATTTATCTGTGGTATCCTTATCTACCACTATGTTGATTTTTTGAGTATCAACATTCACAGTATATAGGACTTCAGGATTAGGATTGTTATCCTCTGTGTCCATGCTCTCAGCTGCCGGTTGATCTTCTGCAGTTGTTTTTACCGATGGAGTATTTAAAGGAGGTGGGGGTAAGTTGTCTCTAATCTTGATACTTGGTGGTGCACCAACTTTACCTTTCCCTTTGTCCTTTTGATATACCAGAATGGGCTTGGGATTCATATATTCTTCTTGTTTTTCTTTTTCAACCAAGAATCTATCCCAACCATCTTCTATTTTAGCTGAGACTTCAGTAACTCTACCTGCCATTAATAATATTTGCTAGTGTGCAGTGGAAAAGACTGTCCAGTTGGCCTGAGCTATCAAATCATCAATTTCCTTAGGTGAGTTGGTCGGGTATACTGCAAGTAATTTTTCTATTTTTATTTTCTTATCCAACTCAATTATTCCTTGCCTTCTGGCCTCAAGTCTCTTATATAATCCATCAGGAATTTCATTTAGGACTTGCATCAAAAACTTTTTATACATGTCCATGTGTAGTATAACACTTTCCTCAATTTGTCCTTTCTCATCTTCTGATAGGGTGTTGTAGATTTTCCCTATGTTTCTCAGTTTTCCTTCCTTTGTGATTTCATCCAGTAATATGTTGAAAGGGGCCAAGTCAGTGTCTATCTTCTTCTTCCTTTTGGGGGTCAGCTTTTTCTTAGGTGTGGCTTTCTTGACTGGAGACCTCACAGCTTGTTGCTTTTGTCTTGTCCTTCTAGGTGAAGGAGTGGATACCGGTGAGGGGTCTCTTTTCCTCACAACTCTTTTGAAAGTTGCTAGCATATCTCCTTCTGAGGAGGTATCTACCGGTGATAGATGAGTTTTAGACTATTGGGCTGCCAACTCTTCTTCTGTTATGTCAGTTTTCTTTAATACATCATCTTTTAAGGCTTTTGTTTGCCTACTTCCTTTCCTCATAGATGCCTCAACTTTCTTTACTCTCTTTTTGGATTGAATTTGACTTTCAATGTGCTCAGCACTACCAAATACTTCTTCCTTTGGTTCATGGGGGGCTTCCAAAAGTGCTTTGGCATAAGTTTCCACTATGTGGTCATCTGCTTCATACCCCATTTCTGTAACCCAGATTGTTCTTGGGATGACTACTTCCATCCAGATCTCATCCTTTTTTATTACAAAACAAATGTCATCCTTGTATTTGTTGACTATTTCCTGTGATAGTCTGGTCCTCTTATTCATTTTGACCTTTAGTGCCTGAAAATACTCATGGATATTCTTTTCTCTGTTTTCACCCATGTTGTTGAATAAGTCAGACAATTGTTTTCCTACCGGTATGTCAAATCCAAAATCCTTGTTGCCTATACCGGGAGCCTATTTGGTTATATGTAGCATTAAGCATACAAGAAAATTTCCAAATCTAAAGGTTCCTTTCTTATCCTTCTTGATTTTTGTTAAGTTGTCAATTAACTCATCTTTTAACCATTCACAGATGTCAATTTTTACATTGTTCTTAACCATGTCATAAGCACTTTTTATGCATAAACTAGAGATAGAATTAAGCCTATTTGCATTAGTTTCTTTGTAACCTAGAATCATGCTAATGAATCTCACATTTGTATCGGTTACATCATTAACCCTCAATGATCTTTTCGGATGTTGCACCAGTTAGTTTCGTTACTAGGTCATTGGAGACCTTCTTGGTTTTGTTGGGTCTGGTACCGGTGGAAGGTAACCCTGTTACTGCTTTCACAGCTACCTTTGTAATTTTATGCACTGATTCAAGCCAAAAGAATGGGCCATTTACCCTACTGAGAACTATCCTAACCACTTCCTTGAGAAATTCAGGAATGCAGAGGATTTCAGTGAATCCTAGGGTTTCAACAATTTGGTGTTCAGGTTTCACATTTCCAGCATTGTCACATATAATAGATTTGTACATGTCTTTGATTTCTTCATCACCTAATTCCTCTATGTTGTAATGAATATACATTCTATGGTCTTCTGCATAAACAACACCCTTTGGAATTTGGGAAAAAGCACCTATGTTGTCATCTTTCTTAGCTACCTCAGAAACTAGCTCAAACACAGGCCTAGGTCATTTTATAACTTCGACTACTGTAGGGTTTTCTATGAATTCAGGTGCAGAGGAGGATGGCATGATGATAAATACCTTTTTCTACCTTTGGATGGATTGATTGCTAAAATGATTTGCCTCTTTTCTCGGAATGCCTTAGCTTGGAAATCTTTGCACTCTCTGAAGGTTTGAATTCACGGTGAAATGAAATGGAGCCAAAAACTTAATTTATAAAGTCTTTTCTACCATCTACCACATTAATTGTCTGTCGGTAATGTATTAACTCAACTTTATTTGTTGGTAATGAAGGATTTTCAACTTGTTTTCTCTAACCAAGGGAATAATAGCACATGTGTCATTAAATTGCCAAACCCTCAAGATAATTTTCTTCAATTTGATGAAGAACATCCTGCCAGTGGAGCATTGCTCTGTCCTGCCGGTGAAGCATCATGTTGTCCTGTCGGTGAAGCATTTGTTGGTTCTACCAGTGGAGGAGTAACCCCAATATTTAGATCACCTTTTCTAATCCATTGCTTTGAAAATTCTTTCTTAACCTCTTCAACCTTTTCTTTACCTTTCAAGTTAGTACTTTTGTTATCTACCGGTGTACCTTTACTTCTACAGAATTTAGCAATATGACCAATTTTGTTACATGCATAACAAGTTACATTATTTTTCTGAATAGCTTTTCCATAACCTATGCCAGTTTGTGTTCTGCATTTATTTGATAAATGACCAAATCTTCCACAAACATAACATCTTACATTCATTCTGCAATTTTCAGAGTTATGACCAATTTTGTTGCATTTGGTGCATTGACCGGTGGGATTGATGTTCTGATAATTCCTAGATCTACATTCATTTGCCCTATGACCATATTTATTACAGTTAAAGCATTTTCCATTGAATTTGTAAGTATTAGAGGGTCTTACCGGTTTGCTTTGATCCTAGGTATTTGCAGTACCGGAGCTTTCTCCACCTTCAAATCCAACTCCAAAAGTGTCACCTTTGGGTTTTTGATTCTTCAATAAGGTACCAAGTTCTTCTAAGCTTTTCTTGAATTTTTCTTTGTGTTGATTTGTAGTTTCCAATTCCCTTTCCAAGATCTCTTTTTGTCTCATTAGTTCATTCGAGTCATTTTGAGCATCAGATCTGTCTTCAACATATCATTTTCATAGCTAAGTCTGTCTTCTTCTTCCTTTTGGGGGTCAGCTTTTTCTTAGGTGTGGCTTTCTTGACTGGAGACCTCACAGCTTGTTGCTTTTGTCTTGTCCTTCTAGGTGAAGGAGTGGATACCGGTGAGGGGTCTCTTTTCCTCACAACTCTTTTGAAAGTTGTTGGCATATCTCCTTCTGAGGAGGTATCTACCAGTGATAGATGAGTTTCAGGCTGTTGGGCTGCCAACTCATCTTCGGTTATGCCAGTTTTCTTTAGTACATCATCTTTTAAGGCTTTTGCTTGCCTGCTTCCTTTCCTCACAGATGCCTCAACTTTCTTTACTCTCTTCTTGGATTGAATTTGACTTTCAATGTGCTCAGCACTACCAAATACTTCTTCCTTTGGTTCATGGAGGGCTTCCAGAAGTTCTTTGGCATAAGTTTCCACTATGTGGTCATCTGCTTCATACCCCATTTCTATAACCCAGATTGTTCTTGGGATGACTGTTTCCATCTCTATCTCATCCTTTTTTATTACAAAACAAATGTCATCCTTGTATTTGTTGACAATTTCTTGTGATAGTCTGATCCTCTTATTCATTTTGACCTTTAGTGCTTGAAAATACTCATGGATATTCTTTTCTTTGTTTTCACCCATGTTGTTGAATAAGTCAAACAATTGTTTTCCTACTGGTATGTCAAATCCAAAATCCTTGTTGCCTATACCAGGAGCCTATTTGGTTATATGTAGCATTAAGCATACAAGCAAATTTCCAAATCTAAAGGTTCCTTTTTTATCCTTCTTGATTTTTGCCAAGTTGTCAATTAACTCATCTTTTAACCATTCACAGATGTCAATTTTTACATTGTTCTTAACCATGTCATAAGCACTTTTTATGCATAAATTGGAAACAGAATTAAGCCTATTTGCATGAGTTTCTTTGTAACCTAGAATCATGCTAATGAATCTCACATTTGTATCGGTTACATCATTAACCCTCAATGATCTTTTGTCTGATGTTGCACCAGTTAGTTACGTTACTAGGTCATTGGAGACCTTCTTGGTTTTGTCGGGTCTGGTACCGGTGGAAGGTAACCCTGTTACTACTTTCACAGCTACCTTTGTAATTTTGTGCACTGAGTCAAGCCAAAAGAATGAGCCATGTACCCTACTAAGAACTATCCTAATCACTTCCTTGGGAAATTTAGGAATGCAGAGGATTTCAGTGAATCCTAGGGTTTCAACAATTTGGTGTTCAGGTTTCACATTTCTGGCATTGTCACATATAACAGATTTGTACATGTCTTTGATTTCTTCATCACCTAATTCCTCTATGTTGCAATGAATGTACATTCTAGGGTCTTTTGCATAAACAACACCCTTTGGAATTTGGGAAAAAGCACCTGTGTTGTCATCTTTCTTAGCTACCTCAAGAACTAGCTCAAACATGGGCCTAGGTCATTTTATAACCTCGACTACTGTAGGGTTTGCTATGAATTCAAGTGCAGAGGAGGATACCATGATGATAAATACCTTTTTCTACCTTTGGATGGACTGATTGCTGAAGTGCTTTGCCTCTTTGCTTGGAATGCCTTAGCTCAGAAATCTTTGCGCTCTCTGAAAGTTTGAATTCACGGTGAAATGAAATGGAGCCAAAAACTTAATTTATAAAGTCTTTTCTGCCACCTACCACATTAATTGTTTGTCGGTAATGTATTAACTCAACTTTATTTGTCAGTAATGAAGGATTTTCAACTTCTTTTCTCTAACTGAGGGAATAATAGCACATGTGTCATTAAATTTCCAAACCCTCAAGATAAATTTCTTCAATTTGATGAAGAACATCCTGTCGGTGGAGCATTGCTCTGTCTTGCCGGTGGAGCATCATATTGTCCTACCGGTGAAGCTTTTGTTGGTTCTACCGGTGGAGGAGTAACCCAAATATTTAGATTACCTTTTCTAATCCATTGCTTTGAAAATTCTTGCTTAACCTCTTTAATCTTTTCTTTACCTTTCAAGCTAGTACTTTTTTTTATCTACCGGTGTACCTTTACTTCTACAAAATTTTGCAATATGACCAATTTTGTTACATGCATAACAAGTTACATTATTTTTCTGAATAGCTTTCCCATAACCTATGCTAGTTTGTGTTTTGCATTTATTTGATAAGTGACCAAATCTTCCACAAACATAACATCTTACATTCATTCTGCAATTTTCAGAGTTATGACCAATTTTGTTGCATTTGGTGCATAGACCGGTGGGAGGATTGATGTTCTGATAATTCCTAGATCTACATTCATTTTCCCTATGACCATATTTATTACAGTTAAAGCATTTTCCATTCAATTTGTAAGTATTAGAGGGTCTTACCGGTTTGCTTTGATCCTGGGTATTTGCAGTATCGGAGCTTTCTCCACCTTCAAATCCAACTCCAAAAGTGTCACCTTTGGGTTTTTGATTCTTCAATAAGGTACCAAGTTCTTTTGAGCTTTTCTTGATTTTTTCTTTGTGTTGATTTGTAGTTTCCAATTCCCTTTCCAAGATCTCTTTTTGTCTCATTAGTTAATTCGAGTCATTTTTAGTATGCATCAGATCTATCTTCAACATATCATTTTCATAGCTAAGTCTTGTGTTCTCATTTGCTGCATCACTTAGTCTTCTAGTCAATTCTTCTTCATTCCTCTTTCTGTCCTCAATCTCTTTGCAGAATCTCGTAGTCATATCCTGCATTTCATTTTTTGTTGTCATGATCTCTTGTTTCAATTTGCTCATCATATCATTTAATGATTCCTTTTCATCATTTTCATTTTGCAACTTTTCATAAAGTTCTCTTCTCTTGTTTCTTGTAACAATAAGATTTTCTTGAAGTGCCTAAATAATGTCTTGAGCTACTTTTAAATCATCTTCTAATTTGATATTTTTCAACTTCTCTGCATCATAGTCAGTAAGAGCTCCTTCAAGTTGCTTCATCAGATTTTCCATCTTTACCAGTGTCAAGATCTTCCTCAAGTTGTTAGACTTCTGAAAATAGAGGACCAGGCTCTGATACCAATTGTTAGGGTTCCCACAGATACTGAGAGGGGGGGTGAATTAGTATCTTACCGGTTATGAGATTTTCTTAAAACTGAATATGCAGAATATAAAGTAACAGTATATCGGTATGCAAGAATTAATGCAAATAACAAAATCAAAAGCATCCACATGAAAAGAACACCATAACACAAGATGTTTAACGAGGAAATCCAGTGTGGGAAAAACCTCAGTGGGATTTGTGACCCACAATATTCACTTACTGGTGGCCAATAAGAGAATATTACTTACAATAGGGGCCTGCACATGCAGGAAGGCCAACTGCCTAGAGCTCACTGCTCAACAAGAAGTCACACTGACTTACAAAGAGGATTTACACAAATCCAATATTCTATACTACTTTACAATAGCATCTTCAATGCCAGATTCAGTACCAGTTCCTGCTCTATTCTTTACATATACCCTTGACCTACAATTTGCAAATTAGATCTACCTTATAATTTATTTATTACATTCTCTCCATATCCTACAAATGCCTACAATGATCTCTTCTATATACAAGAGTCATTTTACAATTTGCCAAGTTGGCTTACAATGATAAACAAAATATTACATATCAAAAATCCTGTCGGCCTCTGTGCTAGTATACATATTTCCTTCTGTGCCGGTGTACATCTTCTGTGCCGGTGCCGGTGTACATTGATTTTGTTGATGCTGGTGCACTTTTCTGTTTGAGTAATGCTTTGCTGGTATAATGTCTTTGTCGGTGCCATAGGATTGCAAGGTTGCCTGTATAATGATTTGCTAGTATAATGTCTTTGCCGGTGCCATAGGATTGCAAGGTTGCCTATGTAATGCTTTGCCGGTATAATGTCTTTGCCGGTGCCATAGGATTGCAAGGTTGGCAACAATGACAAAACTTTCAATCACACACAATATCTCATTGGGGTGTTCATATGTCAATAGAAACATTGTTGTGCCTCCAAACATTGATTTTGATTCTCCAAAACTGAATCTTTCGAGGCACAAGCTCTGTAATGAGCTTCTCAAAGAATGTGCGTCAAAATGGAATTTTGACGCTACTGGCTCTGGAATAGGGACTTATTTCTTGAAACATTGTTGTGCCTCAAAACATTGATTTTGATGTGGTAAAATCAGGACTTTCAAGGGACAATCTCCGAAATGAGGTTCTAAGAGCATGATGTACAACAAAATTGCATTTTGACTCTACCCACTCTGGAATTCTGAATTGTGTCTTGAAACCTTGTTGTGACTCCAAACACTAATTTTTATGTTCCAAAAATGAGGCTTTTGAGTCACAACCTCCTAAATGAAGTTCTAAGAACACCATGTTTGTCAAAATCGTGTTTTCATGCTATCAGCTTGAGAATTGGGACTTGTGTCTTGAAACCTTGTTGTGCCTTTAAACACTGACTTGGGTGTTTTGAAACTGGAGCTTTTGAGCCACATGCTCCGAAACGAGTTTTTAAGAGTAGGATGTGCATCAAAATCACGTTTTGACACTACAGGCTCTGGAATAGGGACTTTCATCTCGAAAGCTTGTTGTGCCACCAAACACAAATTTTGATGCTCGGAAACTGATGATTTTGAGGCATAAGCTCCAAAACAAGGTTCTAAGAGCATGATGTGCATCAAAATCAAATTTTGACACTACCAGCTCCAGAATCAGAACATGCATCCTGAAACCTTGTTGTGCCTCCAAACATCAATTTTGATGCTCGAAAATTGGGGCTTTTGAAGCATAATTTCTAAAACAAGGTTCTAAGAGCACAATGTGCATCAAAATTAAATTTTGATGTTCCTGGCTCTAGAATCGGGCCTTGCATCTTGAAACCTTGTTGTGCCTCAAAACATTGATTCTGATGCTCTGAATCTGGGGCTTTTGAGGCACAAGCTTCGAATGAGGTTCTAAGAGCAGGATGTGCGCCAAAATCAGATTTTGACTCTATAATCAAGACTTGCATCTTGAAACATTATTGTGACTCCAAAAATCGATCTGACGTACAATTTCTAAAATAGGGTTCTAAGGGCACAATGTGCATCAAACTTGAATTTTGATGCTACTAGAAATAGAATAGGGGTTTGCATATTGAAAAATTATTGTGCCTCAAAACACTGATTTTGATGATCTAAAACCAGGGCTTTTGAGGCACAAGCTTCGAAATGAGGTTCTAAGAGCAGAATATGCACCAAAATTAGATTTTGATGTTATTGACTCTAGAATCGGGACTTGCATCTTGAAACCTTGTTGTGCTTTTGAGGCACAATTTCTGAAACAGGGTTCTAAGAGCACAATGTGCATCAAAATTAAATTTTGATTCTAGTGGCTCTAGAATCAGGGCTTGCATCTTGAAACCTTGTTGTGCCTCAAAACACTAATTTTGATGCTTTGAAATTGGGGCTTTCAAGGCACAACCTTCAAAATCAGGTTCTAAAAGCATGATGTGCGCCAAAATCACATTTTGACGCTATTGACTCTAGAATCAGGACTTGCATGTTGAAACCTTGTTGTGCCTCCACACATTGATTTTGATGCTAAAAAATTGTGTGCTCAGAGGAGCAAGCTTTGAAATGAGCTTCTAAGAGAATCATATGCGTCAAAATGGAATTTTGATGATACACGCTCAAGAATAAGGACCTGCTTCTTTAAACCTTGTTGTGCCTCCAAACACTAATTTTGATGTTCCAAAATTGGGGCTTTCAAGACACAAGCTCCGAAATGAAGTTCTAAGAGCACGATGTACATCAAAATTGCATTTTGACTCTACCAACTGCAAAATAGGGACTTGCGTCTTCAATGCTTATTCTACCTCCAAACACCAATTTTGATGCTTCAAAACCAAAGGTTTTGAAGCATCAATGTTTTGAGGTATAACAAGATTTCAAGATACAAGCCCCGATTCTAGAGCCAGTAGCATCAAAGTTTAATTTTCATGCACATTGTGCTCTTAGAACCCTATTTCCTAAATTGTGCCTCAAAAGCCCCAATTTGGGAGCATCAAAATCAATGTTTGGAGGCACAGCAAGGATTCAAGATGCAAGTCTTGATTCTGGAGACGGTAGTGTCAAAATTTGATTTTGATGCACATCGTGCTCTTAGAACCTTGTTTTGGAGCTTATGCCTCAAAATCATTGGTTTCGAAGCATCACAATTGGTGTTTGGAGGCACAACAAGCTTTCAAGATGCAAGTCCCTATTTCGGAGCCCGTAGTGTCAAAACATGATTTTTATGCATATCGTGCTCTTAGAAACTTGTTCCGGAGCATGTGGCTCGAAAGCACCAGTTTCAAAACACTGAAATCAATGTTTAAAGGCACAACAAGGTTTCAAGACACAAGTCCCAATTCTCAAGCTGATAGCATCAAAACATGATTTTGACAAACATGGTGTTCTTAGAACCTCATTTCGGAGGTTGTGACTGAAAAGCCTCATTTTTGGAACATAAAAATAAGTGCTTGGAGTCACAACAAGGTGTCAAGACACAAGTCTCAATTCCAGAGTGGGTAGAGTCAAAATGCAATTTTTATGTAGATCATGCTCTTAGAACCTCATTTCGGAGATTGTGCCTTGAAAGCCCTAATTTTGGCACATCAAAATCAATGTTTTGAGGCACAACAAGGTTTCAAGAAACAAGTCCCTATTCAAGAGCTAGTAGCATCAAAATTCAATTTTTTCACACACCATTCTTTGAGAAGCTCATTTCAAAGCTTGGGCCTCGAAAGACTCAGGTTTGGAGAATCAAAATCAATGTTTGGAGGCACAACAAGGTTTCAAGATGCAAGTCCCGATTCTAGAGTCAATAGCATCAAAATCTGATTTTGGTGCACATCGTGCTCTTAGAACCTTATTTCGAAGGTTGTGCCTCAAAAGCCCTGGTTTTGGATGATCAAAACCAGTGTTTTGAAGCGCAACAAGGTTTCAAGATGCAATCCCCTATTCTAGAACCAGTAGCATCAAAATTCAAGTTTGATGCACATTGTGCCATTAGAACCCTATTTTCAAGATGCATGTCCCGATTATAGAGTTAATAGACTGAAAATATGATTTTGGCGCACATCGTTTTCTTAAAACCTCATTCAAATCTTGTGTCTCTAAAGCCCCAGATTCAAGCCATCAGAATCAATTTTTTGAGGCACAACAAGGTTTCAAGATGCAAGCCCCAATTCTAGAGCCATTAGCATCAAAATTTAATTTTGATGCACATTGTGCTCTTAGAACCCTGTTTTAGAAATTG
Organism: Cryptomeria japonica; assembly: GCF_030272615.1. Lineage (NCBI taxonomy): Eukaryota > Viridiplantae > Streptophyta > Pinopsida > Cupressales > Cupressaceae > Cryptomeria > Cryptomeria japonica. Next base: position 56,148 of record NW_026729431.1, on the reverse strand, counting down.
TACCTCAAAAGCCCCATTTTTCGAGCATCAAAATCGATGTTTGGAGGCACAATAAGGTTTCAAGATGCAAGTCCTGATTCTGGAGCCGATAGGATCAAAATTTGATTTTCACGCACATCGTGCTCTTAGAACCTTGTTTTGGAACTTATGCCTCAAAATCATCAATTTCAAAGCATCAAAATTGGTGTTTGGAGGCACAACAAGCTTTTTGAGATGCAAGTCCCTATTCTGGAGCCTCTAGTGTCAAAACGGGATTTTGATGCACATCGTGCTCTTAGAAACTCGTTTCCGAGCATGTGGCTTGAAAGCTCTAGTTTCAAAACACCCAAATAATTGTTTAAAGCCACAACAAGGTTTCAAGAAACAAGTCCCAATTCTCAAGCTGATAGCATCAAAACATGATTTTGACAAACATTGTGTTCTTAGAACCTCATTCCGGAGGTTGTGACTCAAAAGCCTCATTTTTAGAACATAAAAATTAGTGTTTGGAGTCACAACAAGGTTTCAAGTCACAAGTCCCAATTCCAGAGTGGGTAGAGTCAAAATGCAATTTTGATGTACATCATGCTCTTAACCTCATTTCAGAGATTGCGCCTTGAAAGCCCTTATTTTGGCACATCAAAATCAATGTTTTGAGGCACAACAAGGTTTCAAGAAACAAGTCCCTATTTCGGAGCCAGTAGCATCAAAATTCGATTGTGACGCACATAATTCTTTGAGAAGCTCATTTCAGAGCTTGTGCCTCAAAAGACTCAGTTTTGGAGGATCAAAATCAATGTTTGGAGGCACAACAAGGTTTCAAGATGCAAGTCCCGATTCTAGAGTCAATAGAATCAAAATCTAATTTTGGTGCACATCATTCTCTTAGAACATCATTTTGAAGCTTGTGCCTCAAAAGCCTTGGTTTCAGATCATCAAAATCAGTGTTTTGAGGCACAACAAGGTTTCAAGATGCAAGCCCCTATTCTAGAGCCAGTAGCATCAAAATTAAAGTTTGATGCACATTGTGCTCTTAGAACCCTATTTTAGAAATTGTGCCTCAAAAGGCCCAGTTTCAGAGCATCAAAATCAATTTTTAGAGTCACAACAAATTTTCAAGATGCAAGTCCCAACTATAGAGTCAATAGCATCAAAATCTGATTTTCGCGCACATCGTGCTCTTAAAACCTCATTTGAAGCTTGTGCCTCAAAAGCCTCAGATTCAGAGCATCAGAATCAATGTTTTGAGGCACAACAAGGTTTCAAGATGAAAGCCACGATACTAGAGCCAGTAGCATCAAAATTTAAATTTGATGCACATTGTGCTCTTAGAACCCTGTTTCAGAAATTGTGCCTCAAAAGCCCCAATTTTGGAGCATAAAAATCGATGTTTGGACGCACAACAAGTTTTCAAGATGCAAGTCCTAATTCTAGAGCCGGTAGCATCAAAATTTGATTTTGATGCACATCGTGCTCTTAGAACCTTGTTTTGGAGCCTATACCTCAAAATCATCGGTTTCGAAGCTTCAAAATTGGTCTTTGGAGGCACAACAAGCCTTCAAGATGCAAGTCCCTATTCCAGAGCATGTAGTGTGAAAACATGATTTTGATGCAAATTGTGCTCTTAGAAACTCATTTCGGAGCATGTGGCTTTAAAGCACTAGTTTCAAAACACCCAAATCAATGTTTAAAGGCATAACAAGGTTTCAAAACACAAGTCCCAATTCTCAAGCTGATAGTATCAAAACATGATTTTGACAAACATGGTGTTCTTAGAACCTCATTTCGGAGGTTGTGATTCAAAAGCCAAATTTTTGGAACATAAAAATTAGTGTTTGGAGTCACAAAAAGGTTTCAAGACACAAGTCCCAATTATAGATTGAGTAGAGTCAAAATGCAATTTTGATGTACATCATGCTCTTAGAACCTCATTTCGGAGATTGTGCCTTGAAAGCCCTGATTTGGCACATCAAAATCAATATTTTGAGGTACAACAAGGTTTCAAGAAACAAGTCCCTATTCTGGACCGAGTTTCATTTTGACACACATCATTCTTTGAGAAGCTCATTTCAGAGCTTGTGCCTCGAAAGACTCTATTTTGGAGCATCAAAATCAATGTTTAGAGCCACAACAAGGTTTCAAGATGCAAGTCCCGATTCTAGAGTCAATAGCATCAAAATCTGATTTTGGTTCACATCGTGCTATTAGAACCTCATTTCGAAGCTTGTACCTCAAAAGCCCTGGTTTCGGATCATCAAAATTGATTTTCGGAGTCACAACAAAGTTTCAAGATGCAAGTCCCGACTATAGAATCAACAACGTCAAAATCTGATTTTGGTGCACATCCTGCTCTTAAAACCTCATTCGAAGCTTGTGCCTCAAAAGCCGCAGATTCAGAGCATCAGAATCAATGTTTTGAGGCACAACAAGGTTTCAAGATGCAAGCCCTGACTCTAGAGCCAGTAGCATCAAAATTTAATTTTGATGCACATTGTGCTCTTAGAACCCTCTTTCAAAAACTGTGCCTCAAAAGCCCCAATTTTTGAGCATCAAAATTGATGATTGGAGGCACAAGAAGGTTTCAAGATGCAAGTCTGATTCTAGATCTGGTAGCATCAAAATTTGATTTTCACGCACATCATGCTCTTACAAGCTTGTGTTTGGAGGCACAACAAGCTTTCAAAACGCAACTCCCTATTCCAGAGCCTGTAGTGTCAAAACTTGATTTTGATGCACATCGTGCTCTGAAAAACTCATTTTGAAGCATTTCGCTCGAAAGCACCCAAATCAATGTTTAAAGGCACAACAAGGTTTCAAGTCACAAGTCCCAATTCTCAAGCTGATAACATCAAAACACGATTTTGAAAAACATTGTGTTCCCTAGAACCTCATTTCAGAGGTTGTGACTCAAAAACCTCATTTGTGGAACATAAAAATTAGTGTTTGGAGTCACAACAAGGTTTCAAGACACAAGTCCCAATTCCAAAGTGGGTAGAGTCAAAATGCAATTTTGATGTACATCATGCTCTTAGAACCTCATTTCGGAGATTGTGCCTTGAAACCCCTCATTTTGGCACATCAAAATCAATGTTTTGAGGCACAACAAGGTTTCAAGAAACAAGTCCCTATTTTGGAGCCAGTTTCATTTTGATGCACAATAATCTTTGAGAAGCTCATTCCAAAACTTGTGCCTCGAAAGACTCAGTTTTGGAGAACCAAAATCAATGTTTGGAGGCACAACAAGGCTTCAAGATGCAAGTCCCGATTCTAGAGTCAATGGCATCAAAATCTGATTTTGGTGCACATCATGCTCTTAGAACCTCATTTCGAAGCTTGTGCCTCAAAAGCCCTGGTTTTGGATCATCAAAATCAGTGTTTTGAGGCACAACAAGGTTTCAAGATGCAAGCCCCTATTCTAAAGCCAGTAGCATCAAAATTCAAGTTTGATGCACATTGTGCTCTTAGCACCCTATTTTAGAAATTGTGCCTCAAAAGCACCAAGTTTGGAGCATCAAAATCGATTTTTGGAGTCACAACAAAGTTTCAAGATGCAAGTCCCGATTATAGAGTCAATAGCATCAAAATATTATTTTGGTGCACATCATGCTCTTAAAATCTCATTCGAAGCTTCTATCTCAAAAGCCCCAGATTCAGAGCATCAAAATCAATGTTTTGAGGCACAACAAGGTTTCAAGATGAATGCCCCGATTCTAGAGCTAGTAGCATGAAAATTTAATTTTTATGCACATTGTGCTCTTAGAACGCCGTTTCACAAATTGTGCCTGAAAAGCCCCAATTTTGGAAAATCAAAATCGATGTTTGGAGGCACAACATGGTTTCAAGATGCAATTCTTGATTCTAGAGCTGATAGCATCAAAATTTGATTTTGACGCACATCATGCTCTTAGAACCTTGTTTTGGAGCTTATGCCTCAAAATCATTGGTTTCCAAGCATCAAAATTTGTGTTTGGAGGCACAACAAGCTTCCGAGACGTATGTCCCTATTCCAGAGCCTGTAGTCTCAAAACATGATTTTGATGCACATCCTACTCTTAAAAACTCGTTTCGGAGCATGTGGCTCAAAAGCTCCAGTTTCAAAACACCCAAGTCAGTGTTTAAAGGCACAACAAGGTTTCAAGACACAAGTCCCAATTCTCAAGCTGATAGCATGAAAACACGATTTTGACAAACATGGTGTTCTTAGAACTTCATTTAGGAGGTTGTGACTCAAAAGCCTCATTTTTGGAACATAAAAATTAGTGTTTGGAGTCACAACAAGGTTTCAAGACACAATTCAGAATTCCAGAGTGGGTAGAGTCAAAATGCAATTTTGTTGTACATCATGCTCTTAGAACCTCATTTCGGAGATTGTCCCTTGAAAGTCCTGATTTTACCACATCAAAATCAATGTTTTGAGGCACAACAATGTTTCAAGAAATAAGTCCCTATTCCAGAGCCAGTAGCGTCAAAATTCCATTTTGACGCACATCATTCTTTGAGAAGCTTATTTCAAAGCTTGTGCCTCGAAAGATTCAATTTTGGAGCATCAAAATCAATGTTTGGAGGCATAACAAGGTTTCAAGATGCAAGTCCCGATTCTAGAGTCAATAGCATCAAAATCTTATTTTGGTGCACATCGTGCTCTTAGAACCTCATTTCGAAGCTTGTGCCTCAAAAGCCCTAGTTTCGGATCATCAAAATTAGTGTTTTGAGGCACAACAAGGTTTCAAGATGCAAGCCCCTATTGTAGAGCCAGAAGCATCAAAATTCAAGTTTTATGCACATTGTGCCCTTAGAACACTATTTTAGAAATTGTGCCTCAAAAGCACTAGTTTTGGAGCATCAATATCAATTTTTGGAGTCACAACAAAGTTTCAAGATGCAATACCCGATTATAGAGTCAACAGCGTCAAAATCTGATTTTGGCACACATCGTGCTCTTAAAACCTCATTCAAAGCTTGTGCCTCAAAAGCCCCAGATTCAGAGCATCAGAATCAATGTTTTGTGGCACAACAACATTTCAAGATGCAACCCCCAATTCTAGAGCCAGTAGCATCAAAATTTAATTTTGATGCACATTGTGCTCTTAGAACCCTGTTTCAGAAATTGTGCCTCAAAAGCCCCAATTTTAGACCATTAAAAATGATGTTTGGAGGTACAACAAGGTTTCAAGATGCAAGTCCTTATTCTAGAGCTGGTAGCTTCAAAATTCGATTTTGATGCACATCATGCTTTTAGAACCTTGTTTTGGGGCTTATGTCTCAAAATCATCGGTTTCCAAGCATCCAAATTTGTGTTTGGTGGCACAACAAGCTTTCGAGATGCAAGTCCCTATTCCGGAGGCTTTAGTGTCAAAATGTGATTTTGCTGCACATCGTGCTCTTAAAAACTCATTGGCTCGAAAGCACCAGTTTCAAAACACCCAAGATAATTTTTAAAGGCACAACAAGGTTTCAAGACACAAGTCCCAATTCTCAAGTTGATAGCATCAAAACATGATTTTGACTAACATTGTGTTCTTAGAACTTCATTTAAAAGGTTGTGACTCAAAAGCCTCATTTTTGGAACATAAAAATTATTGTTTGGAGTCACAACAAGGTTTCAAGACACAAGTCCCAATTCCAGAGTGGGTAGAGTCAAAATGCAATTTTCATGTACATCATGCTCTTAGAACCTCATTTCAGAGATTGTGCCTTGAAACCCCTGATTTTGGCACATCAAAATCAATGTTTTGAGGCACAACAAGGTTTCAAGAAACAAGTCCCTATTCTAGAGCCAGTTTCATTTTGATGCACATCATTTTTTGAGAAGCTCATTTCAAAGCCAGTGCCTCGAAAGACTCAGTTTTGGAGCATCAAAATCAATGTTTGGAGGCACAACAGGGTTTCAAGATGCAAGTCCCATTTCTAGAGTCAATAGCATCAAAATCTGATTTTGGTGCACATCGTGCTCTTAGAACCTCATTTCGAAGCTTGTGCCTCAAAAGCCCTAGTTTTGGATCATCAAAATTAGTGTTTTGAAGCACAACAAGGTTTCAAGATGCAAGCCCTTATTGTAAAGCCAATAGCGTCAAAATTCATGTTTGATGCACATTGTGCCCTTAGAAAGTCATTTCGGAGCATCTGACTCGAAAGCAACAGTTTCAAAACACCCAAATCAATGTTTAAAAGCACAACAAGGTTTCAAGACACAAGTCCCAATTCTCAAGCTGATAGCATAAAAACACGATTTTGACAAACATGGTGTTCTTAGAACCTCATTTCGGAGGTTGTGACTCAAAAGCCTCATTTTTGGAACATAAAAATTAGTGTTTGGAGTCACAACAAGGTTTCAAGACACAAGTCCCAATTTCAGAGTGGGTAGAGTCAAAATGCAATTTTTATGTATATCATGCTCTTAGAACCTCATTTCAGAGATTGTGCCTTGAAAGCTCTGATTTTGGCACATCAAAATCAATGTTTTGAGGCACAACAAGGTTTCAATAAACAAGTCCCTATTTTGGAGCCAGTAGCATCAAAATTTAATTTTGATGCACATCAAGGTTTCAAGATGCAAGCCCCGATTCTAGAGGCAGTAGGATCAAAATTTAATTTTGATGCACATTGTGCTCTTAGAACCCTGTTTCAGAAATTGTGCTTCAAAAGCCCCAATTTTGGAGCATCAAAATCGATGTTTGGAGGCACAACAAGGTTTCAAAATTCAAGTCTTGATTCTGGAGCTGGTAGCGTCAAAATTTGATTTTGACGCACATTGTGCTCTTAGAACCTTGTTTCGGAGCTTATTCCTCAAAATCATCAGTTTTGAAGCATCACAATTGGTGTTTGGAGGCACAACAAGCTTTCGAGATGCAAGTCCCTATTCCGGAGCCTGTAGTGTCAAAACATGATTTTGATGCACATCGTGATCTTAGAAATTCATTTCGGACTATGTGGCGCAAAAGCACTAGTTTCAAAACACCCAAATCAATGTTTAAAGGCACAACAAGGTTTCAAGAAGCAAGTCCCAATTCTCAAGCTGATAGCATCAAAACACGATTTTGACAAACATGGTGTTCTTAGAACCTCATTTAGGAGGTTGTGTCTCAAAAGCCTCATTTTTGGAACATAAAAATTAGTGTTTGGAGTCACAACAATGTTTCAAGACACAAGTTGCAATTCTAGAGTGAGTAGAGTCAAAATACAATTTTGATGTACATCATGCTCTTAGAACCTCATTTCGGAGATTGTGCCTTGAAAGCCCTGATTTTGGCACATCAAAATCAATGTTTTGAGGCATAACAAGATTCCAAGAAACAAGTCCCTTTTCTGGAGCCAGTAGCGTCAAAATTCCTTTTTGATGAATTTTGATGCACATCATTCTTTGAGAAGCTCATTTGAGAGCTTGTGCCTCGAAAGACTCAGTTTTGGAGCATCAAAATCAATGTTTGTAGGCACAACAAGGTTTCAATATGCAAGTCCCGATTCTAGAGTCAATAGCATCAAAATCTGATTTTTGTACACATCATGCTCTTAGAACCTCATTTCAAAGCTAGTGCCTCAAAAGCCCTGGTTTCAAATTATCAAAATTAGTGTTTTGAGACACAACAAGGTTTAAAGATGCAAGCCCCTATTCTACACCCAATAGCATCAAAATTTAAGTTTGATGCATATTGTGCCCTTAGAACCGTGTTTTAGAAATTGTAACTCAAAAGCCCCAGTTTTCAAGCATCAAAATCAATTTTTGGAGTTACAACAAAGTTTCAAGATGCAAGTCCCGATTATAGAGTCACAAGTGTCAAAATCTAATTTTGGCGCACATCATGCTCTTAAAACCTCATTCGAAGGGTGTGCCTGAAAATACCCAGATTCAGAGCATCAGAATCAATGTTTCGAGGCACAACAAGTTTTCAGCATGCAAGCCCTGATTTTAGAGCCAGTAGCATCAAAATTTAATTTTGATGCACATTGTGCTCTTAGAACCCTATTTCAGAAATTGTGGCTCAAAAGCCCCAGTTTTGGAGCATCAAAATTGATGTTTGGAGGCACAACAAGGTTTCAAGATGCAAGTCCTGATTCTGGAGCCTGGTAGCGTCAAAATTTGATTTTGGCGCACATCATGGTTTTAGAACATTGTTTTGGATCTTATGCCTCAAAATCATCAGTTTCGAAGCATCAAAATTGGTGTTTGGAGGCACAACAAGCTTTGGAGATGCAATTTCCTATTCCGGAGCCTATAGTGTCAAAACCTGATTTTGATGCACATCATGCTCTCAGAAACTCATTTTGGAGCATGTGGCTTGAAAGCACCAGTTTCAAAACACCGAAATCAATGTTTAAAGGCACAACAAGGTTTCAAGACACAAGTCCCAATTCTCAAGTTGATAGCATCAAAACATGATTTTGACAAACATGGTGTTCTTAGTACCTCATTTTGAAGATTGTGCCTTGAAAGCCCTAATTTTGGCACATCAAAATCAATATTTTGAGGCACAACAAGGTTTCAAGAAACAAGTCCCTATTCCAGAGCCAATAGCATCAAAATTTCATTTTGACACACATCATTCTTTGAGAAGCTCATTTTAGAGTTTGTGCTTCGAAAGACTAAGTTTTGGAGCATCAAAATCAATGTTTGGAGGCACAACAAGGTTTCAATATGCAAGTCTTGATTGTAGAGACAATAGCATCAAAATATGATTTTGGTGCACATCGTGCTCTTAGAACCTCATTTCGAAGCTTGTGCCTCAAAAGCCCTGGTTTCCGAGCATGATGTACATCAAAATTGCATTTTGACTCTACCCACTCCGGAATAGGGACCTGTGTCCTAAAACCTTGTTGTGACTCCAAAAACTAATTTTTATGTTCCAAAAATGAGGCTTTTGAGTCACAACCTCCTAAATGTGATTCTAAGAACACCATGTTTATCAAAATCATGTTTTGATGCTATCAGCTTGGGAATTGGGACTTATGTCTTGAATCCTTGTTGTGCCTTTAAACATTGGTTTGGGTGTTTTGAAACTGGAGATTTTGAAACCAATGATTTTGAGGCATAAATTCCAAAGCAAGGTTCTAAGAGCACGATGTGCGTCAAAATCAAATTTTGATGCTACCAGTTCAAGAATCAGGACATGCATCTTGAAACCTTGTTGTGCCTCCAAACATCGATTTTGATGCTCCAAAACTGGGGCTTTTGAGGTACATTAGTTTTGGAGCATCAAAATCAATGTTTGGAGGCACAATAAGGTTTCAAGATGCAAGTCTCGATTCTAGAGTCAATAGTATCAAAATCTGATTTTGGTGCACATCGTAATCTTAGAACCTCATTTCGAAGCTTGTGCCTCCAAAGCCCTCATTTCGGATCATCAAAATCAGTATTTTGAGGCACAACAAGGTTTCAAGATGCAAGCCCCTATTCTAGAGCCAGTAGCACCAAAATTCAAGTTTGATGCACATTGTGCCCTTAGAACCCTATTTTAGAAATTGTGCCTCAAAAGCCCCAGTTTTGGAGCATCAAAATTGATTTTTGCAGTCACAATAAAGTTTCAAGATGCAAGTCCCAATTATAGAGTCAATAGCGTTAAAATCTGATTTTGACGCACATCATACTCTTAAAACCTCATTCAAAGCTTGTGCCTCAAAAGCCCTAGATTCAGAGCATCAGAATCAATATTTTGAGGCACAACAAAGTTTCAAGATGCAAACCCCGATTCTAGAGCCAGTAGCATCAAAATTAATTTTGATGCACATTGTGCTCTTAGAACCTTGTTTCAGAAATTGTGCCTCAAAAGCCCCAATTTTGGAGAATCAAAATCGATGTTTGGAGGCACCACAAGGTTTCAAGATGCAAGTCATGATTCTGGAGCCGGTAGCTTCAAAATTTAATTTTGATACACATCATGCTCTTAGAACCTTATTTTGGAGCTTATGCCTCAAAGTCATTGGTTTCGAAGCATCAAAATTGGTGTTTGGAGGCACAACAAGCTTTCGAGACGCAAGTCCCTGTTCTGGAGCCTGTAATGTCAAAACATGATTTTGATGCACATCGTGCTCTTAGAAACTCATTTCAGAGCATGTGGCTCGAAAGCACCAGTTTCAAAGCACCCAAATCAATTTTTAAAGGCACAACAAGGTTTCAAGAAACAAGTCCCAATTCTCAAGTTGATACCATCAAAACACGATTTTGATAAACATGGTGTTCTTAGAACCTTCATTCCGGAGGTTGTGACTCGAAAGCCTCATTTTTGGAACATAAAAATTAGTGTTTGGAGTCACAACAAGGTTTCAAGACACAAGTCCTAATTCTAGAGTGGGTAGAGTCAAAAAGCAATTTTTATGTACATCATGCTCTTAGAACCTCATTTCAGAGATTGTGCCTTGAAAGCCCTGATTTTGGCACATCAAAATCAACGTTTTGGGGCACAACAAGGTTTCAAGAAACAAGTCCCTATTACAGAGCCAGTAGCATCAAAATTCTATTTTAACGCACATCATTCTTTGAGAAGCTCATTTAAGAGCTCTGATTTTGTTGCACATCATGCTCTTAGAACCACATTTCGAAGCTTGTGCCTTAAAAGACGTGGTTTAGGATCATCAAAATTAGTGTTTTGAGACACAACAAGATTTCAAGATGCAAGCCCCTATTCTAGAGCCAGTAGAATCAAAATTCAAGTTGGATGCACATTGTGCCCTTAGAGGGGTTTTAGAAATTGTGCCTCAAAAGCCCCAGATTCAGAGCATCAGAATCAATGTTTTGAGGCACAACAAGGTTTAAAGATGCAAGTCCCATTTCTAGAGCTAGTAATTTTGATGTGCATTGTGCTCTTAAGAGGCTGTTTCAGAAATTGTGCCTCAAAAGCCCCAATTATGGAGCATCAAAATTGATGTTTGGAGGCACAACAAGGTTTCAAGATGCAAGTCCTGATTTTGGAGCTAGTAGCATCAAAATTTGATTTTGACACACATCGTGCTCTTAGAACCTTGTTTTCGAGCATATGCCTCAAAATCAACAGTTTCGAAGCATCAAAATTGGTGTTTGGAGGCACAACAAGCTTTTGAGATGCATGTCTCTATTCTGGAGTATGTAGTGTCAAAACGTGATTTTGTTGCACATCGTGCTCTTAGAAAATCATTTGGGAGTATGTGGCTTGAAAGCATCAGTTTCAAAACACCCCAAACCAATGTTTAAAGCCACAACAAGGTTTTAAAATACAATTCCCAATTATCAAGCTGATAGCATCAAAACAACAATTTGACAAACATGGTGTTCATAGAACCTTATTTCAGAGGTTGTGTCTCAAAAGCCTCAATTTTGGAACATAAAAATTAGTGTTTGGAGTCACAACAAGGTTTCAAGACACAAGTCCCAATTCCTGAGTTGGTAGAGTCAAAATGCAATTTTGATGTACATTATGCTCTTAGAACCTCATTTCGGAGATTGTGCCTTGAAAGCCTCGATTTTTGCAAATCAAAATCAAGGTTTTGAGGCACAACAAGGTTTCAAGAAAAAAGTCCCTATTTCGGAGCCAGTAGCATCAAAAACTGATTTTGGTGCACATCATATTGTTAAAACCTCATTCGAAGCTTGTGCATCAAAAGCCCCAGATTCAGAGCATCAGAATCAATGTTTTGAGGCACAACAAAGGTTTCAATATGCAAGCCCCGATTCTAGAGCCAGTAGCATCAAAATTTAATTTTGATGCGCATTGTGCTCTTAAAACCCATTTTCAGAAATTGTTCCTCAAAAGCCCCAATTTTGGAGGATAAAAATCAATGTTTGGAGGCACAACAAGGTTTCAAGATGCAACTCCTAATTCTAGAGTCGGTAGAGTCAAAATTTGATTTTGAGGTAAATCGTGCTCTTAGAACCTTGTTTTGGAGCTTATGCCTCAAAATCATCAGTTTCGAAGAATCAAAATTGGTGTTTGGATGCACAACAAGCTTTCGAGATGTAAGTCCCTATTTAATAGACTGTAGTGTCAAAACATGATTTTTATGCAAATCGTGCTTTTAGAAACTCGTTCCGGAGCATGTGGCTCGAAAGCACCAGTTTCTGAACACCCAAATCAATGTCTAAAGGCACAACAAGGTTTCAAGACACAAGTCCCAATTCTCAAGCTGATAGCATCAAACATGATTTTTACAAACATGGTGTTCTTAGAACCTCATTTCGGAGGTTGTGAGTCAAAAGCCTCATTTTTGGAACATAAAAAATAGTGTTTAGAGTCACAACAAGGTTTCAAGACACAAGTCCCAATTCCAGCGTGGGTAGAGTCAAAATGCAATTTTGATGTACATCATGTTCTGAGAACCTCATTTTGGAGATTGTGCCTTGAAAGCCTTGATTTTGGCACATCAAAATCAATGTTTGAGGCACAACAAGGTTTCAAGTTACAAGTCCCTATTCCGAAGCCAATTTTGATGCACATCATTCTTTGAGAAGCTCATTTCAAAGCTTGTGCCTCAAAAGACTCGGTTTTGGAGCATCAAATTCAATGTTTGGAGGCACAACAAGGTTTTCAAGATGCAACTCCCGATTCTAGAGTCAATAGCATCAAAATCTGATTTTGGTGCACATCGTGCTCTTAGAACCTCATGTCGAAGCCTGTGCCTCAAAAGCTTTGGTTTTGGATCATCAATATCAGTGTTTTGAGGCACAACAAGGTTTCAAGATGCGAGCCCCTATTCTAGAGCCAATACCATCAAAATTCAAGTTTGATGCACATTGTGCCCTTAGAACCCTATTTTAGAAATTGTGCCTCAAAAGCCCTAGTTTTGGAGCATCATAATCAATTTTTGGAGTCACAAAAAAGTTTCAAGATGCAAGCCCCGATTCTAGAGCCAGTAGCATTAAAATTTAATTTTCATACACATTGTGCTCTTAGAACCCTGTTTCAGAAATTGTTCCTCAAAAGCCCCAATTTTTGAGAATCAAAATCGATGTTTGGAGGCACAACAAGGTTTCAAGATGCAAGTCCGGAATCTGGAGCCAGTAGCGTAAAAATTTGATTTTGACGCACATCGTGCTCTTAGAATCTTGTTTTGGAGCTTATGCCTCAAAATCATCGGTTTCGAAGCATCAAAATTGGTGTTTGGAGGCACAACAAGCTTTCAAGATGCAAGTCCCTATTCCAGAGCCAGTAGTGTTTCTTGAAACCTTGTTGTGCCTCAAAACATTGTTTTTGATGTGCCAAAATCAAGGTTTTCAAGGCACAATCTCCAAAGTAAGGTTCTAAGAGCATGATGTACATCAAAATTGCATTTTGACTCTACGCACTCTAGAATTGGGACTTGTGTCTTCAAACCTTGTTGTGACTCCAAACACTAATTTTTATGTTTCAAAATTTAGGCTTTTGAGTCACAACCTCTGAAATGAGGTTCTAAGGAAGACAATGTTTGTGAAAATCATGTTTTGATGCTATCAGCTTGAGAATTGGGACTTTTGTCTTGAAACCTTTTTGTACCTTTAAACATTGATTTGGGTGTTTTGAAACTGGTGCTTTCAAGCCACATGCTTTGAAATGAGTTTCTAAGAGAACAATGTGCATCAAAATCATTTTTTGACATTATAGGCTCTGGAATAGGGACTTGCATTTCGAAAGCTTGTTGTGCCTCCAAACACCAATTTTGATGCTTGAAAACCGTTGATTTTGAGGCATAAGCTCCAAAACAAGGTTCTAAGAGCACAATGTGTGTCAAAATCAAATTTTGATGCTACCGGCTCTAGAATCAGGACTTGCACCTTGAAACCTTGTTGTGCCTCCAAACATTGATTTTGATGCTCCAAAATTGGGGCTTTTAAGGCACAATTTTTAAAACAAGGTTCTAAGGGCACAATGTGCATCAAACTTGAATTTTGATGCTACTGGCTCGAGAAAAGGGGCTTGCATCTTAAAACCTTGTTGTGCCTCAAAACACTGATTTTGATGATTCGAAACCAGGGCTTTTGAGGCACAAGCTTCGAAATGAGGTTCTAAGAGCATGATGTGCACCAAAATTAGATTTTGATGCTATTGACTCTAGAATCAGGACTTGCCTCTTGAAACCTTGTTGTGCCTCTAAACATTTATATTGATGCTCGAAAACTGAGTCTTTCGAGGCACAAGCTCTGAAATGAGGTTCTAACTAAGAGAATGTTTGCCAAAATCATGTTTTCATGCTATCAGCTTGAGAATTGGGACTTGTGTCTTGAAACCTTGTTGTGCCTTTAAACATTGATTTGGGTGTTTTGAAACTGGTGCTTTTGAGCCACATGCTTTGAAACAAGTTTCTAAGAGCACGATGTGCATCAAAATCACGTTTTGACAGTACAGGCTCCAGAATAGGGACTTGCATCTCGAAAGCTTGTTGTGCCTCCAAACATCAATTTTGATGCTTCAAAACCGATGATTTTGAGGAATAAGCTCCAAAACAAGGTTAAGAGCATGATGTGCTTCAAAATCAAATTTTGATGCTACCGGCTCCAGAATCAGGACTTGCATCTTGAAACATTGTTGTGCCTCCAAACATTCATTTGGATGCTCCAAAACTGAGTCTTTCGAGGCACAAGCTCTGAAATGAGCTTTTGAAAGAATGATGTGCATCAAAATGGAATTTTGATGCTACTGCCTCTGGAATAGGGACTTATTTCTTGAAACCTTGTTGTCCCTCAAAACATTAATTTTGATGTGCCAAAATCAGGGCTTTCAAGGCACAATCTCTGAAATAAGGTTCTAAGAGCATGATGTACATCAAAATTGCATTTTGACTCTAGCCACTCTGGAATTGGGACTTGTGTCTTGAAACCTTGTTGTGACTCCAAACACTAACTTTTATGTTCCAAAAGTTAGGACTTTGAGTCACAACCTCCAAAATGAGGTTCTAAGGAAGACAATGTTTGTCAAAATCGTGTTTTGATGCTATCAGCTTAAGAATTGAGACTTGTGTCTTGGAACCTTGTTCTGCCTTTAAACATTGATTTGGATGTTTTGAAACTAGTGCTTTCAAGCCACATGCTTCGAAATGAGTTTCTAAGAGCGCGATGTGCATCAGAATCATGTTTTGACACTACAGGCTCTGGAATAGATACTTGCATTTTGAAACCTTGTTGTGCCTCCAAACATTGATTTTGATGCTCCAAAATTGGGGCTTTTGAGGCACAATTTCTAAAATAGGGTTCTAAGGGCATAATGTGCATCAAACTTGAATTTTGATGCTACTATCTCTTGAAAAGGGGCTTGCATCTTAAAACCTTGTTGTGCCTCAAAACATTGATTTTGATGATTCGAAACCGGGACTTTTGAGGCACAAGCTTCGAAATGAGGTTCTAAGAGCACGATGTGCACCAAAATCAGATTTTGATGCTATTGACTCTAGAATCAGGACTTGCATCTTGAAACCTTGTTGTGCCTCCAAACATTGATATTGATGCTCCAAAACTGAGTCTTTTGAGGCACAAGCTCTGAAATGAGCTTCTCAAAGAGTAATGTGCGTCAAAATAGAATTTTGACGCTACTGGCTCCAAAATAGGGACTTCTTTCTTGAAATCTTGTTGTGCCTCAAAACAATGATTTTGATGGGCCAAAATTAGGGGTTTCAAGGCACAATCTTCGAAATGAGGTTTTAAGAGCATGATGTACATCAAAATTGCATTTTGACTCTACTCACTCTGGAATTGGGACTTGTGTCTTGAAACCTTGTTGTGACTACAAACACTGAATTTTATGTTCCAAAAATGAGGCTTTTGAGTCACAACCTCCGAAATGAGGTTCTAAGAACACCATGTTTGTCAAAATCATGTTTTGATGCTATTAGCTTGAGAATTGGGACTTGTGTCTTGAAACCTTGTTGTGCCTTTAAACATTGATTTGGGTGTTTTGAAACTAGTGCTTTCAAGCCACATGCTGTAAAAGGAGTTTCTAAGAGCACGATGTGCATCAAAATCATGTTTTGACACTACAGGCTCTTGAATAGGGAAAGCATCTCGAAAGCTTGTTATGTCTCCAAACACCAATTTTGGTGCTTCGAAACTGATGATTTTGAGGCATAAGCTCCAAAACAAGGTTCTAAGAGCACGATGTGCATCAAAATCAAATTTTGATGCTATCAGCTCTAGAATCAGGACTTGCATCTTGAAGCCTTGTTGTGCCTCCAAACATTGATTTTGATGCTCCAAAATTGGGGCTTTTGAGGCACAGTTTCTGAAACAAGGTTCTAACAGCACAATGTGCATCAAAATTAAATTTTGATGCTACTAGCTATAGAATCGGGGCTTGAATCTTGAAACCTTGTTGTGCCTCAAAACATTGATTATGATGCTCTGAATCTGGGGCTTTTGGATGCATAAGCTTCGAATAAGGTTTTAAGAGCACGATGTGCACCAAAATCAGATTTTGATGCTATTGACTCTATAATCAGGACTTGCATCTTGAAACTTTGTTGTGACTCCAAAAATCAATTTTGATGCTCCAAAACTGGGGCTTTTGAGGCACAATTTCCAAAACAGGGTTCTAAGGGCACAATGTGCATCAAACTTGAATTTTGATGCTAGTGACTCTAGAATAAGGGCTTGCATCTTGAAACCTTGTTGTGCCTAAAAACACTGATTTTGATGATCCAAAACTATGGCTTTTAAGGCACAAGCTTCGGAATGAGGTTCTAAGAGCACGATGTCCACCAAAATTAGATTTTGATGCTATTGACTGTAGAATCGGGACTTGCATCTTGAAATCTTGTTGTGCCTCCAAACATTGATTTTGATTCTCCAAAACTGAGTCTTTCGAGGCACAAGCTCTGAAATAAGCTTCTCAAAGAATGATGTGTGTGAAAATGAAATTTTGATGCTACTCGCTCTGGAATAGGGACTTGTTTCTTGAAACCTTGTTGTGCCTCAAAAGACTAATTTTTCTGTTCCAAAAATGAGTCTTTTGAGTCACAACCTCTGAAATGAGGTTCTAAGAACACCATGTTTGTCAAAATTGTGTTTTGATGCTATCATCTTGAGAATCCGGACTTGTGTCTTGAAACCTTGTTGTACCTTTAATCATTGATTTGGGTGTTTTGAAACTAGTGCTTTCGAGCCACATGCTCCGAAATGAGTTTCTAAGAGCACGATGTGCATCAAAATCACGTTTTGACACTATAGGCTCCAAAATAGGGACTTGCGTATCGAAAGCTTGTTGTGCCTCCAAACACCAATTTTGATACTTTGAAACTGATGATTTTGAGGAATAAGCTCCTAAACAAGGTCCTAAGAGCACGATGTGCATCAAAATCAAATTTTGATGCTACCGACTCCAGAATCGGGACTTGCATCTTGAAACCTTGTTGTGCCTCCAAACATCCATTTTGATGCTCCAAAACTGGGCCTTTTGAGGAACAATTTCTAAAACAGGGTTCTAAGAGCACAATGTGCATTTTAATTTTGATGCTACTGGCTCTAAAATCGAGGCTTGCATCTTGAAACCTTGTTCTACCTCAAAACATTGATTCTGATGCTCTGAATCTGGGACTTTTGAGGCACAAGCTTTGAATGAGGTTTTAAGAGCATGATGTGCACCAAAATCAGATTTTGACGCTTTTGACTCTATAATTGGGACTTGCATCTTGAAACTTTTTTGTGACTCCAAAAATCTACTTTGATGTTCCAAAACTGGGGCTTTCGAGGCACAATTTCTAAAACAAGGTTCTAAGGGCACAATGTGCATCAAACTTGATATTTGATGCTACTAGCTCTAGAATAGGGGCTTGCATCTTGAAACCTTGTTGTGCCTCCAAACATTGATTTTGAAGCTCCAAAACTGAGTCTTTCGAGGCACAAGCTCTGAAATGATCTTCTAAAAGAATGATGTGCATCAAAATGTTATTTTGACGCTACTGGGTTCGGAATAGGGACTTGTTTCTTGAAACCTTGATCTCCCTAAAAAACATTTATTTTGATGTGCCAAAAACAGGGCTTTCAAGGCACAATCTCTGAAATGAGGTTCTAAGAGCATGATGTACATCGAAATTGCATTTTGACTCTACCCACTCTAGAATTGGGACTTGTGTCTTGAAACCATGTTGTGACTCCAAACACTAATTTTTATGTTCCAAAAATGAGGCTTTTGAGTGACAACCTCCTAAATGAGGCTCTAAGAACACCATGTTTGTCAAAATCAGGTTTTGATGCTCTCAGCTTGAGAATTGGGACTTCTGTCTTGAAATCTTGTTGTGCCTTTAAACACTGATTTGGGTGTTTTGAAACTGATGCTTTCGAGCCACATACTTCAAAACAAGTTTCTAAGATTATGATGTGCATCAAAATCACGTTTTGACACTACAGGCTGTGGAATAGGGACTTGCGTTTCGAAAGCTTATTGTGCCTCCAAACACCAATTTTGATGCTTCAAAACCAATGATTTTGAGGCTTAAGCTCCAAAACAAGGTTATAAGAGCATGATGTGCGTCAAAATCAAAATTTGATGGTACCGGCTCCAGAATTAGGTCTTGCATCTTGAAACCTTGTTGTGCCTCCAAACATCGATTTTGATGCTCCAAAATTGGGGCTTTTGAGGCACAATTTCTGAAACATGGTTCTAAGAGCACAATGTGCATCAAAATTAAATTTTGATGCTACTAGCTCTAGAATCGGGGCTTGCATCTTGAAACATTGTTGTGCCTCAAAACATTGTTTCTGATGCTCTGAATCTGGGGCTTTTGAGGCACAAGCTTCGAATAAGGTTTTAAGAGCAAGATTTGCGCCAAAATTAGATTTTGACGCTATTGACTCTATAATCGGGACTTGTATCTTGAAACTTTGTTGTGACTCCAAAAATTGATTTTGATGCTCCAAAACTAGGGCTTTTGAGGAACAATTTCTAAAACAGGGTTCTGAGGGCACAATGTGCATCAAACTTAAATTTTGATGCTACTGGCTCTAAAATAGGGGCTTGCATCTTGAAACCTTTTTGTAACTCAAAACACTAGTTTTGATGATCTGAAACAAGGGCTTTTGAGGCACAAGCTTTGAAATGAGGTTCTAATAGTACGATGTGCACCAAAATCAGATTTTGATGCTATTGACTCTAGAATCGGGACTTGCATCTTGAAACCTTGTTGTGCCTCCGAAAATTGATTTTGATGCTCCAAAACTGAATCTTTCGAGGCACAAGCTCTGAAATGATCTCCTCAAAGAATGATGTGCATCAAAATGGAATTTTGACACTACTAGCTCAGAAATATTGACTTCTTTCTTGAAACATTGTTGTGCCTGAAAACATTGATTTTGATGTGCCAAAATTAGGGCTTTCAAGGCACAATCTCCAAAATGAGGTTCTAAGAGCATGATGTACATCAAAATTGCATTTTCACTCTAGCCACTCTAGAATCAAGACTGCATCTTCAAACCTTGTTGTGCCTCCAAACATCGACTTTGATGCTCCAAAACTAGGGCTTTTGAGGCACAATTTTTAAAACAGGGTTCTAAGAGCACAATGTGCATCAAAATTGAATTTTGATGCTATGGGTCTAGAATCAGGGCTTGCATCTTGAAACCTTCTTGTGCCTCAAAACACTTATTTTGATGCTTTGAAACCAAGGTTTTCGACGCACAAGCTTCGAAATGAGGTTCTAAGAGCACGATGTGCGCCAAAAATAAATTTTGACGCTATTGACTCTAGAATCGGGAGTTGTGTTTTGAAACCTTGTTGTGCCTCCAAACATTGATTTTGATGCTCCAAAACTGGGTCTTTTGAGGCACAAGCTCCGAATTGAGCTTCTGAGAGAATGAAGTCTATCAAAATGGAATTTTGATGCTGCAGGCTCCAGAATAGGGACTTGCTTCTTGAAACCTTGTTGTGTCTCAAAACATTGATTTTGATGTTCCAAAATCAAGGCTTTCAAGGCACAAACTATGAAATGAGGTTCTAAGAGCATGATGTACATCAAAATTGCATTTTGACGCTACCCACTCTGGAATTGGGACTCGTGTCTTGAAACCTTATTGTGCATCCAAACACTAATTTTTATACTCCAAAAACAAGGCTTTTGAGGCACAACCTCCGAAATGAGGATCTAAGCACACCATGTTTGTCAAAATAATGTTTTGACGCTATCAGCTTGAGAGTCGGGACTTGTGTCGTGAAATCTCATTGTGCCTTTAAACATTGATTTTGATGTTTTAAAACAGTAGCTTTTGACCCACATGCTCCGAAACAAGGTTCTAAGAGCACGATGTGCATCAAAATCATGTTTTGACACTACTAGCTCTAGAATAGGGACTTGCATCTTGAAATCTTGTTGTCCATCCAAACACCAATTTTGATGCTTTCAAACCAAAGATTTTGAGGCATAAGCTCCAAAACAAGGTTCTAAGAACATGATGTGCATCAAATTCAAATTTTGATGCTACTAGCTCTAGAATTAGGACTTGCATCTTTAAACCTTGTTGTGCCTCCAAACATTGATTTTGATGCTCCAGAACTAGGGCTTTTGAGACACAATTTCTAAAACAGGATTTTAAGAGCACAATTTGCATCAAAATTAAATTTTGATGCTACTGGCTTCAAAATGAAGTTTTAAGAGCATGATGTGCTCCAAAACCAGATTTTAAAGCTATTGACTCTAGAATTAGGAATTGCATCTTGAAACCTTGTTGTGCCTCCAAACATTGATTTTGATGCTCCAAAACTGGGTCTTTCAAGGCAGAAGCTCTTAAATGAGCTTCTAAGATAATGATGTGCATCAAAATACAGGCTCAAAAATAGGAACTTGCTTTTTGTAACCTTTTTGTGCGTTTATGATGTTCCAAATTAAGGGCTTTCAAGGCAAAAGCTCTGAAATGAGGTTTTAAGAGCACGATGTACATCAAAATTGCATTTTGATGCTATGAAATGAGGTTCTAAGAGACTGATGTGCGTGAAAATGAAATTTTAACGCTACAAGCTTCGGAATAGGGACTTGCTTCTTTAAACCTGTTGTGTCTCCAAACACTGATTTTGATGTTCCAAAATCAGTGATTTCAAGGCACAAGCTGCGAAATGAGGTTCTAAGAGAATGATGTACATTAAAATTATGTTTTGATGCTACAGGCTTTGGAATAGGGACTTGCATCTTGAAAGCTTCTTGTGCCTCCACACACAAATTTTGATGCTTCGAAACTGAAGATTTTGAGGCATAAGCTCCAAAACATTATAAGAACATGATGTGCATCAAAATCAAATTTTGACGATACCGGCTCTAGAATAAGGACTTGCATCCTGAAACCTTATTGTGCTTCGAAACATCGATTTTGATGCTTCCAAACTGGGGCTTTTGAGGCACAATTTCTAAAACAGGGTTCTAATATCACAGTGGGCATGAAATTTGAATTTTTATGCTACTAGCTCTAGAATCGGGGCATGCATCTTGAAACCTTGTTGTGCCTCAAAACACTAGTTTTGATGCTTCAAAACTGAGGATTTTCAGGCATAATCTCCAAATCAAGAATCTTACAGCATAAGCATAATTTGCATCAAAATCAAATTTTGAAGCTATTGGCTCTAGAATCAGGACTTGCATCTTCAAAACTTGTTGTGCCTCCAAACATTGATTTTGATGCTCCAAAACTGGGGCTTTTGAGGCACAATTTATTAAATAAGGTTCTAAGAGCATAATGTGCATCAAAATTGAATTTTGATGCTACTAGCTCTAGAATTGGGTCTTCCATCTTCAAATCTTGTTGTGCCTCAAAACAATGATTATGATGCTCCGAACCGGGGCTTTCAAGGCGCAAGCTTTGAAATAAGGTTCTAAGAGCAAGATGTGCTCAAAAATCAGATTATGACGCTATTGACTCTAGAATCAGGACTTGCATCTTGAAACGTTGTTGTGCCTCCAAACATTGATTTTGATGCTCCAAAACTGGGTCTTTTGAGGCACAAGCTTCGAAATGAACTTCTAAGAGAATCATGTGATATCAGATCCAGAATAGGGACTTGCTTTTTGAAACATTGTTGTGCCTCAAAACATTCATTTTGATGTTCCAAAATCAAGGCTTTCAAAGCACAAGCTCCGAAATGAGGTTCTAAGAGCAGGATGTACACAAAAATTGCGTTTTGACACTACCGACTTTGGAATTGGGACTTGTGCCTTGAAACCTTGTTGTGCCTCCAAATACTAATTTTTATACTCCAAAATGAGGCTTTTGAGGCACAACCTCTGAAATGAGGTTCTAAGAACACCATGTTCGTCAAAATCATGTTTTGACTCTATGAACTTGAGAATCGGGACTTGTGTCTTGAAACCTTGGTGTGCCTCTAAACATTGATTTTGATGTTTTGAAACTAGAGCTTTCAAGCCACACGCTCTGAAATAAGGTTCTAAGAGCACGATGTGCGCCAAAATCAGATTTTGATGCTATTGACTCTAGAATCGGGACTTGCATCTTGAAACTTTGTTATGCCTCCAAACACTGATTTTGATGTTCCAAAACATGGCATTCAAGGCACAAGCTCTGAAATGAGGTTCTAAGAGTACGATGAACATCAAAATTGTGTTTTGATGGTACCGACTCTGGAATTGGGACTTGTTTCTTGAAACCTTGTTGTACCTCCAAACACTAATATTTATGCTCAAAAAATGATGCTTTTTAGGCACAACCTCTGAAATAAGGTTCTAAGAATATCATGTTTGTAAAAATCGTGTTTTGACGCTATCAACTTGAGAATCGGGACTTGTGTCTTGAAACCTTATTCTGCCTTTAAACATTGATTTTGATGTTTTGAAACTAGAGCTTTTGAGCCACACACTATGAAATGAGATTCTAAGAGCATGATGTGCATCAAAATTACATTTTCCAGAATAGGGACTTGCCTCTTGGAACCTTGCTGTGCCTCCAAACACTAATTTTGATCATCCAAAATCAGGGCTTTCAAGGCACAAGCTCTGAAATGATGTTCTAAGAGCATGATGTACATCAAAATTGTGTTTTGACACTACCAACTCTTGAATTGGGACTTGTGCTTTGTTCCCTTGATGTATATCATGCTCTTAGAACCTCATTCTCGGAGATTGTGCCTTGAAAGCCCTGATTTTGGCACATCAAAATCAATGTTTTGAGGCACAACAAGTCCCTATTCTGCAGCCAATAGCATCAAAATGAAATTTTGATGCACATCATTCTTTAAGAAGCTCATTTCAGAGCTTCTGCCTCAAAAGATTCAGTTTTGGAGCATCAAAATCAATATTTGGAGGCACAACAAGGTTTCAAGATGCAAGTCTCGATTCTAGAGTCAATAGCATTAAAATCTGATTTTGGTGCACATCATGCTCTTAGAACTTCATTTCGAAACTTGTGCCTCAAAAGCCTTGGTTTCGGATAATCAAAATCACTATTTTGAGGCACAACAAGGTTTCAAGATGCAAGCCCCTATTCTAGAGCCAGTAGCGTAAAATTCAAGTTTGAAGCACATTGTGCCCTTAGAACCTTGTTTTAGAAATTGTGCCTTAAAAGCCCCAGTTTTGGAGCATCAAAATTGATTTTTTGAGTCACAACAAAGTTTCAAGATGCAAGTCTGGATTATAGAGTCAATAGCGTCAAAATCTCATTTTGGGGCACATCATGCTCTTAAAACCTCATTCGAAGCTTGTGCCTCAAAAGCCCCAGATTCAGAGCATCAAAATCAATGTTTTGAGGCACAATAAGGTTTCAAGATGCAAGCCTTGATTCCAGAGCCAGTAGCACATTGTGCTCTTAGAAACCTGTTTCAGAAATTGTGCCTCAAAAGCCCCAATTTTGGAGCATCAAAATTTGATTTTGAGGCACATCATGCTCTTAGAACCTTATTTTGGAGCTTATGCCTCAAAATCATCGGTTTTGAAGCATCAAAATTGGTTTTTGGAGGCACAACAAACTTTTGAGATGCAAGTCTCCGGAGCCGGAGACAAGTGTCAAAACATGATTTTGATGCATGTCGTTCTCTTAGAAACTTGTTTTGGAGCATGTGGCTCGAAAGCACCAGTTTCAAAACACCCAAATCAATGTTTAAAGGCACAACAAGGTTTCGAGACACAAGTCCCAATTCTCAAGCTGATAGCATCAAAACACGATTTTGACAAACATGGTGTTCTTAGAGCCTCATTTCGGAGGTTGTGACTCAAAAGCCTCATTTTTGGAACATAAAACTTAGTGTTTGGAGTCACAACAAGGTTTCAAAACATAAGTCCCAATTCCAGAGTGGGTAGTGTCAGAATGCAATTTTGATGTACATCATGCTCTTAGAACCTCACTTCAGAGATTGTGCCTTGAAAGCCCTGATTTTGGCACATCAAAATCAATGTTTTGAGGCACAACAAGGTTTTAAGAAACAAGTCCCTATTCCGGAGCGAGTAGCGTGAAAATTCTATTTTGATGCACATCATTCTTTTAGAAGCTCATTTCAGAGCTTGTGCCTTGAAAGACTTAGTTTTGGAGCATCAAAATCAATGTTTGGAGGCACAACAAGGTTTCAAGATGCAAGTCCCGATTCTACAGTCAATAGCATCAAAATCTGATTTTGGTGCAAACCGGGCTCTTAGAAACCTCATTTCGTATCTTGTGCCTCAAAAGCCCTGGTTTTGGATCATCAAAATCAGTGTTTTTAGGCACAATAAGGTTTGAAGATGCAAGCCCCTATTCTAGAGCCAGTAGCATCAAAATTCAAGTTTGATACACATTGTGCCCTCAGAACCCTGTTTTAGAAATTGTGACTTAAAAGCCCCAATTTTGGAGCATCAAAATCAATTTTTGGAGTCACAACAAGTTTTAAAAATGCAAGTCCCGATAATATAGATAATAGCGTCAAAATCTAATTTTGGTGCACATCGTGCTCTTAAAACCTCATTCAAAGCTTGTGCCTCAAAAGCCCTAGATTAAGAGCATCAGAATCAATATTTTGAGGTACAACAAGTTTTCAAGATGCAAGAGCCGATTCTCAAGCCAGTAGCATTAAAATTTAATTTTGATGCACATTTTGCTCTTAGAACCCCATTTCAAAAATTGTGCCTCAAAAGTGCCAAATTTTGGAGCATCAAAATCGATGTTCGGAGGCACAACAAGGTTTCAAGATGCAAGTCCTGATTCTGGAGCTGGTAGCATCAAAATTTGATGTTGACACACATCGTGCTCTTAGAACCTTGTTTTGGAACTTATGCCTCAAAATCATCGGTTTTGAACCATCAAAATTGGTGTTTGGAGGCACAACAAGCTTTCGAGATGCAAGTCCCTATTGCGGAGCCTGTAGAGTCAAAACGTGAGTTTGATGCACATCGTGCTCTCAGAAACTCATTTCAGAGCATGTGGCAGGAAATCACCCATTTCAAAACACCCAAATCAATGTTTAAAGGCACAACAAGGTTTCAAGACACAAGTCTGGATTCTCGAGTTGATAGCATCAAAACATGATTTTGACAAACATGGTGTTCTTAGAACATCATTTTGGAGGTTGTGACTCAAAAGCCTCATTTTTGGAATAGAAAAATTATTGTTTGGAGTCACAACAAGGTTTCAAGACACAAGTCCCAATTCCAGAGTGGGTAGAGTCAAAATGCAATTTTGATGTACATCATGCTCTTAGATCCTCATTTCGGAGATTGTGCCTTGAAAGCCCTAATTTTGGCACATCAAAATCAATGTTTTGAGGCACAACAAGGTTTCAAGAAACAAGTCCCTATTCTAGTCCCAGTAGCGTCAAAATTTCATTTTCAAGCACATCATTCTTTGAGAAGCTCATTTCAGAGCTTGTGCCTAGAAAGACTTAGTTTTGGTGCATCAAAATCAATGTTTGGAGGCACAACAAGGTTTCAACATGCGAGTCCTGATTCTAGAGTCAATAGCATCAAAATATTATTTTGTTGCACATCGTGCTCTTAGAACCTCATTTTGAAGCTTGTACCTCAAAAGCCCTGGATTCGGATCATCAAAATTAGTGTTTTGAGGCACAACAAGGTTTCAAGATGCAAGTCCCGATTCTAGAGTCAATAGCGTCAAAATCCAATTTTGGCGCACATCGTGCTCTTAAAACCTCATTTCAAAGCTTGTGCCTCAAAAGCCCTAGATTGAGAGCATCAAAATCAATGTTTTGAGGCACAACAAGGTTTCAAGATGCAAGCCCCGATGCTAGAGCCAGTATGCACATTGTGCTCTTAGAACCCTGTTTTAGAAATTGTGCCTCAAAAGCCCAAGTTTTGGCGCATCAAAATTGATGTTTGGATGCACAACAAGGTTTCTAGATGCAAGTCCTGATTCCGGAGCCGGTAGCGTCAAGATCTGATTTTGACACACATGGTGCTCTTAGAACCTTGTTTTAGAGCTTATGCCTCAAAATCATCGGTTTCGAAGCATCAAAATTGGTGTTTGGACGCACAACAAGCTTTCGATATGCAAGTCCCTATTCTGGAGCCTGTAGAAATTCATTTCAGAGAATGTTGCTCGAAGGCTCCAATTTGAAAACACCCAAATCAATGTTTAAAGGCACAACAAGGTTTCAAGACACAAGTCCCAATTCACAAGCTGATAGCATCAAAACATGATTTTGACAAACATGGTGTTCTTAGAACCTCATTTCGGAGGTTGTGACTCAAAAGCCTCATTTTTGGAACATAAAAATTAGTGTTTGGAGTCACAACAAGGTTTCAAGACACAAGTCCCAATTCCAAAGTGGGTAGAGTCAAAATGAAATTTTGATGTACATCAATCTCTTAGAACCTCATTTTAGAGATTGTGCCTTGAGGCACAACAAGGTTTCAAGAAACAAATCCCGATTTTGGCACATCAAAATCAATGTTTTGAGGCACAACAAGGTCTCAAGAAACAAGTCCTGATTCTGGAGCCGGTAGCATCAAAATTTCATTTTGATGCAAGTCCCTTTTCTAGAGTTGGTAAAGTCAAAATGCAATTTTGATGTACATCGTGCTCTTAGAAACTCATTTCAGAGCTTCTGTCTTGAAAGCACTGATTTGGGAACATGAAAATCAGTGTTTGGAGACACAACAAGGTTTAAAGAAGCAAGTCCTTATTCTGGAGCCTATATCTTCAAAATTCCATTTTGAAGCATACGATTCTCTTAGAAGCTCATTTCAGAGCTTGCTCCTCAGAACACCTAGTTTTTTAGCATCAAAATCAATGTTTGGAGGCACAACAAGGTTTCAAGATGCAAGTCCTGATTCTAGAGTCGGTAGCGTCAAAATTTGATTTTGACACACATCGTGCTCTTAGAACCTTGTTTTAGAGCTTATGCCTCAAAATCAACGGTTTCGAAGAATCAAAATTGGTGTTTGGAGGCATAACAAGCTTTCGAGATGCAAGTCCCTATTCCGGAGCCTGTAGTGTCAAAACATGATTCGAAACTCATTTCAGAGGTTGTGACTCAAAAGCCTCATTTTTGGAACATAAAAATTAGTGTTTGGAGTCACAACAAGGTTTCAAGACACAAGTCCCAATTCCAGAGTGGGTAGAGTCAAAATGCAATTTTGATGTACATCATGCTCTTAGAACCTCATTTCGGAGATTGTGCCTCTTAAGCCCTGATTTTGGCACATCAAAATCAATGTTTTGAGGCACAACAAGGTTTCAAGAAACAAGTCCCTATTCCGGAGCCAGTAGCATCAAAATTCCATTTTGAAGCACATCATTCTTTGAAAAGCTCATTTCAGAGCTTCTGCCTTGAAAGATTCAGTTTTGGAGCATCAAAATCAATGTTTGGAGGCACAACAAGGTTTCAAGATGCAAGTCCCAATTCTAGAATCAATAGCATCAAAATTTGATTTTGGTGCACATCGTGCTCTTAGAACCTCATTTCGAATCTTGTGCCATTTTCGATCATCAAAATCAGTGTTTTGAGGCACAACAAGGTTTCAAGATGCAAACCCCTATTCTAGAACCAGTAGCATCAAAATTCAAGTTTAATGGACATTGTGCCCTTAGAACCCTGTTTTAGAAATTGTGCCTCAAAACCCCTAGTTTTGGAGCATCAAAAATGATTTTTGGAGTCACAACATCGTTTCAAGATGCAAGTCCTGATTATAGAGTCAATAGCATCAAAATATGAATTTGGTGGACATCATGCTCTTAAAACCTTATTCGAAGCTTGTGCCTCAAAAGCCACAGATTCAGAGCATCAGAATCAATGTTTTGAGGCACAACAAGGTTTCAAGATGCAAACCCTGATTCTAGAGCCAGTAGCATCAAAATTTAATTTTGATGCACATTGTGCTCTTAGAACACTGTTTCAGAAATTGTACCCTAAAAGCCCCAATTTTGGAGCATCAAAATTGATGTTTGGAGGCACAAAAAGGCTTCAAGATGCAAGTCACGTTTCTATAGCCACTCTTAGAAACTCATTTTGGAGCTTATGCCTCAAAATCATCGATTTCGAGGCATCAAAATTGGTGTTTGGAGGCACAACAAGCTTTCGAGACGCAAGTCCCTATTCTAGAGCATGTAGTGTCAAAAGGTTATTTTGATGCACATCGTGCTCTTAGAAACTCGTTTCGGAGCATGTTGCTCAAAAGCACTAGTTTCAAAACACCTAAATGAATATTTAAAGGAACAGCAACGTTTTAAGACACAAGTCCCAATTCTCAAGCTGATAGCATCAAAACATGATTTTGACAAACATGGTGTTCTTAGAACCTCATTTCATAGGTTGTGACTCAAAAGCCTCTTTTTTGGAACATAAAAATTAGTGTTTGGAGTCACAACAATGTTTCAAGACACAAGTCCCAATTCCAGAGTGGGTAGAGTCAAAATGCAATTTTGATGTACATCATGCTCTTAGAACCTGATTTCGGAGATTGTGTCTTGAAAGCCCTGATTTTGGCACATCAAAATCAATGTTTTGAAGCACAACAAGGTTTCAAGAAACAAGTCCCTATTCCGGAGCCAGTAGCATCAAAATTTGATTTGGACGCACATCATTCTTTGAAAAGCTCATTTCAGAGCTTTAGCCTCAAACGACTCAGTTTTTTATCATCAAAATCAATGTTTGGAGGCACAACAAGGTTTCAAGATGTAAGTCCTGATTTTAGAGTCAATAGCATCAAAATCTAAGTTTGGTGCACATCGTGCTCTTAGAACCTCATTTCGAAGCTTGTGCCTCAAAAGCCCTTGTTTCCAAACATCAAAATCAGTGTTTTCAAGCACAACAAGGTTTCAAGATGCAAACGCCTATTCTAGATCCAGTAGCATCAAAATTCAAGTTTGATGCACATTTTGCCCTTAGAACCCTGTTTTAGAAATTGTACCTCAAATAGATTTTTGGAGTCACAACAATGTTTCAAGATGCAAGTCTCGGTTATAGAGTCAACATCATCAAAATCTGATGTTGGCGCATATCATGCTCTAAAAACCTCATTCGAAGCTTGTGCCTTAAAAGCCCCAGATTCATAGCATCAGAATTAATGTTTTAGGCACAACAAGGTTTCAAGATGCAATCCCCGCTTCTAGAGCTAGTAGCATCAAAATTTAATTTTGATGCACATTGTGCTCTAAGAACCCTGTTTCAGAAATTGTGCCTCAAAAGCCACAATTTTTTAGCATCAAAATCGATGTTTGGAGACACAAGAAGTTTTCAGGATGAAAGTACTGATTCTTGAGCCGGTAGCATCAAAATTTGATTTTGACACACATAGTGCTCTTAGAACCTTGTTTCGGCGCTTATGTCTCAAAAATCATCAGTTTTTTAGCATCAAAATTGGTGTTTGGAGGCACAATACACTTTCCAGATGCAAGTCCTTATTCCAGAGCTTGTAGTGTCAAAACATGATTTTGATGCACATCGTGCTCTTAGAAACTCATTCTGGAGCATATGGCTCGAAAGCACCAGTTTCAAAACACCTAAATCAATGTTTAAAGGCACAACAAGGTTTCAAGACATAAGTCACAATTCTCAAGCTGAGAGCATCAAAACATGATTTTGACAAACAAGGCATTCTTAGAACATCATTTCGGAGGTTGTGACTCAAAAGCCTCATTTTTGGAACATAAAAATTAGTGTTTGGAGTCACAACAAGGTTTCAAGAGACATGTCCAAATTCTAGATTGGGTAGAGTCAAAATGCAATTTTGATGTACATCATGCTCTTAGAACCTCATTTCGGAGATTGTGCCTTGAAAGCCCTGATTTTGGCACATCAAAATCAATGTTTTGAGGCACAACAAGGTTTCAAGAAACAAGTCCCTATTCTGGAGCCAGTAGCATCAAAATTCCATTTTGATGCACATCATTCTTTGAGAATCCCATTTCAGAGCTTTAGCCTCAAAAGACTCAGTTTTGGATCATCAAAATCAATGTTTGGAGGCACAACAAGGTTTCAAGATGTAAGTCCCGATTCTAGAGTCAATAGCATCAAAATCTGAGTTTGGTGCACATCGTGCTCTTAGAACCTCATTTCGAAGCTTGTGCCTCAAAAGCCCTCGTTTCCAAACATCAAAATCAATTTTTTAAGGCACAACAAGGTTTCAAGATGCAAGCACCTATTCTAGAGCCAGTAGCATCAAAATTCAAGTTTCATGCACATTGTGCCCTTAGAACCCTTTTTTAGAAATTGTGCCTCAAAAGCCCCAGTTTTGGAGCATCAAAATCAATTTTTGGAGTCACAGCAAAGTTTCAAGATGCAAGTCCTGATTATAGAGTCAATAGCATTAAAATCTTGTTTTGGCGCACATCATGCTCTTAAAACCTCATTCAAAGCTTGAGCCTCAAAAGCCCCAGATTCAGAGCATCAGAATCAAACTTTTGAGGCACAACAAGGTTTCAAGATGCAAGCACCAATTCTAGAGTTTTTAGTATCAAGATTTAATTTTGATACACACTGTGCTCTTAGAACCCTATCTCAGAAATTGTAACTCAAAAGCCCCAATTTTGGAGCATCAAAATCGATGTTTGGAGGCACAACAAGGTTTCAAGATGCAAGTTCTGATTCTGAAGCGTCAAAATTTGATTTTAATGCACATCATGCTCTTAGAACCTTGTTTTGGAGCGTATGCCTCAAAATCATCAGTTTCCAAGCATCAAAATTTGTGTTTGGTGGCACAACAAGCTTTCAAGATGCAAGTCCCTATTCCAGAGCCTATAGTGTCAAAACATAATTTTGATGAACATCGTGCTCTTAAAAACTCATTTCGGAGCATGTGGCTCAAAAGCACCAGTTTCAAAACACCCAAGTCGTTGTTTAAAGGCACAACAAGGTTTCAAGACACAAGTCCCAATTCTCAAGCTGATAGCATCAAAACACAATTTTGACAAACATGGTGTTCTTAGAACTTCATTTATGAGGTTGTGACTCAAAAGCCTCATTTTTGGAACATAAAAATTAGTGTTTGGAGTCACAACAAGGTTTCAAGACACAAGTCCCAATTCCAAAGTGGGTAGAGTCAAAATGCAATTTTGATGTACATCATGCTCTTAGAACCTCATTTCGGAGATTGTGCCTCTTAAGCCCTGATTTTGGCACATCAAAATCAATGTTTTGAGGCACAACAAGGTTTCAAGAAACAAGTCCCTATTCCGGAGCCAGTAGGGTCAAAATTCCATTTTGAAGCACATCATTCCTTGAAAAGCTCATTTCAGAGCTTGTGCCTCGAAAGATTCAGTTTTGGAGCATCAAAATCAATGTTTGGAGGCACAACAAGGTTTCAAGATGCAAGTCCCGATTCTACAGTCAATAGCATCAAAATCTAATTTTGGTGCACATCATGCTCTTAGAACCTCATTTCAAAGCTTGTGCTCAAAAGCCCTAGTTTCGGATCATCAAAATCAGTGTTTTGAGGCACAAAAAGGTTTCAAGATGCAAGCCCCTATTCTAAAGCCAGTAGCATCAAAATTCAAGTTTGATGCACATTGTGCCCTTAGAACCCTGTTTTAGAAATTGTGCCTCAAAAGCCCTAGTTTTGGAGCATCAAAATCAATTTTTGGAGTCACAAAGAAGTTTCAAGATGCAAGTTCTGATTATAGAGTCAACAGTATCAAAATCTGATTTTGCACACATCGTGCTCTTAAAACCTCATTCGAAGCTTGTGCCTCAAAAGCCCCAGATTCAGAGCATTAGAATCAATGTTTTGAGGCACAACAAGGTTTCAAGATGCAAGCCCCAATTCTAGAGCCAGTAGCATCAAAATTTAATTTTGATGCACATTTTTCTCTTAGAACCATGTTTCAGAAATTGTGCTCTCAAAATTTCCAATTTTGGAAAATAAAAATCGATGTTTGGAGGCAGAACAAGGTTTCAAGATGCAAGTCCTGATTCTGGAGCTAGTAACGTAGAAATTTTATTTTGATGTACATCATGCTCTTAGAACATTGTTTTAGAGTTGATGCCTCAAAATCATTGGTTTTGAAGCATCAAAATCAGTGCTTGGAGGCACAACAAGCTTTCGAGATGCAAGTCCCTATTCCAGAACCTGTAATGTCAAAATGTGATTTTGATGCACATCATGCTCTTAGAAACTCATTTCAGAGCATGTGGCTTGAAAGCACCAGTTTCAAAACACCCAAATCAATGTTTAAAGGCACAACAAGGTTTCAAGACACAAGTCCCAATTCTCAAGCTGATAGCATAAAAACACAATTTTGAAAAACATGGTGTCCTTAGAACCTCATTTCGGAGGTTGTGTCTCAAAAGCCTCATTTTTGGAACATAAAAATTAGTCTTTGGAGTAACAAAAGGGTTTCAAAACACAAGTCCCAATTCCAGAGTGGGTAGAGTCAAAATGCAATTTTGATGTACATCATGCTCTTAGAACCTCATTTCAAAGATTTTGCGTTGAAAGCCTTGCCTTTGGCACATCAAAATCATTGTTTTGAGGCACAACAAGGTTTCAAGAAACAAGTCCCTATTCCAAAGCCAATAGCGCCAAAATTACATTTTGACGCACATCATTCTTTGAGAAGCTCATTTCAGAGCTTGTGCCTTGAAAGATTCAGTTTTGGAGAATCAAAATCAATGTTTGGAGGCACAACAAGGTTTCAAGATGCAAGTACCAATTCTAGAGTCAATAGCATCAAAATTAGATTTTTGTGCACGTCATGCTCTTAGAATCTCATTTCGAAGCTTGTGCCTCAAAAGACTTGGTTTCGGATCATCAAAATTACTGTTTTGAGGCACAACAAGGTTTCAAGATGCAAGCCCCTATTCGAGAGCCAGTAGCGTCAAAATTAAAGTTTGATGCACATTGTGCCCCAAAAGCCCCATTTTTGGAGTCACAACAAAGTTTCAAGATGCAAGTCCTGATTATAGAGTCAATAGCCTCAAAATCTAGTTTTGGCGCACATCATGTTCTTAAAACCTCATCCGAAGCTTGTGCCTCAAAAGCCCTAGATTCAAAGCATCAAAATCAATGTTTTGAGACACAACAAGGTTTCAAGATACAAGCCCTAATTCTAGAGCCAGTAGCATCAAAATTTAATTTTGATGCACATTGTGCTCTTAGATCCCTGTTTCATAAATTGTGCCTGAAAAGCCACAATTTTGGAGCATCAAAATCGATGTTTGGAGGCACAACAAGGTTTCAAGATGCAAGTCCTGATTCTGGAGCCGATAGCGTGAAAATTTTATTTTGACACACATCATGCTCTTAGAACCTTGTTTTGGAGCTTATGCCTCAAAATCGTCGGTTTTAAAGCAAGAAAATTGGTGTTTGGAGGAACAACAAGCTTTTGTGACGCAAGTCCCTATTCTGAAGACTGTAGTGTCAAAACTTGATTTTGATGCACATCATGCTCTTAGAATCTTGTTTTGGAGCATGTGGCTCGAAAGCACCAATTTTGAAACAACCAAATCAATGTTTAAAGGCATAACAAGGTTTCAAGACACAAGTCCCAATTCTCAAGCTAATAGCATTAAAACACGATTTTGACAAACATGGTGTTCTTAAAACCTCATTTCAGAATTTGTGACTCGAAAGCCTCATTTTTGGAAAATAAAAATTAGTGTTTGGATTCACAACAATGTTTCAAGACACAAGTCCCAATTCTAGAGTGGGTAGAGTCAAAATGCAATTTTGATGTACATCATGCTCTTAGAACCTCATTTCGGAGATCGTGCCTTAAAAGCCCTGATTTTGGCACATCAAAATCAATGTTTTGAGGCACAACAAGGTTTCAAGAAACAAGTCCCTATATGGAGCGAGTAGCATCAAAATTTCATTTTGACACACATCATTCTTTGAGAAGCTGATTTCAGAGCTTGTGCCTCAAAAGACTCAGTTTTGGAGCATCAAAATCAATGTTTGGAGTCACAACAAGCTTTCAAGACACAAATCCCAATTCCAGAGTGGGTAGAGTTAAAATGCAATTTTGATGTACATCATGCTCTTAGAACCTCATTCCAGAGGTTGTGCCTGGAAAGCCTTGATTTTGGCACATCAAAATCAATGTTTTGAGGCACGACAAGGTTTCAAGAAACAAGTCCCTATTCCAAAGCCTGTAGTGTCAAAATTCTTTTTTGACATACATCATTCTTTGAGAACCTCATTTCAGAGCTTGTGCTTCGAAAGACTCAGTTTGGGAGGGTCAAAATCAATGTTTGGAGGCACAACAAGGTTTTAATATGCAACTCCCGATTCTAGAGTCAATAGCGTCAAAATCTGATTTTGGTGCACATCGTGCTCTTAGAACCTCATTTCAAAGCTTGTGCCTCAAAAACCCTGGTTTCGGATCATCAAAATCAATGTTTTGAGGGACAACAAGGTTTCAAGATGCAAGCCCCTATTCTAGAGCCAGTAGCATCAAAATTCAAGTTTGATGCACATTGTGCCCTTAGAACCCTGTTTTACAAATTGTGCCTGAAAAGCCCCAGTTTTGGAGCATCAAAATTGATTTTTGGAGTCACAACAAAATTTCAAGATGCAAGTCCTGATTATAGAGTCAATAGCATCAAAATCTGAGTTTGGCGAACATCGTGCTCTTAAAACCTTATTCGAAGCTTGTGCCTCTAAAGCCCTAGATTTTGAGCATCAGAATCAATGTTTTGAGGAACAACAAGGTTTCAAGATGCAAGCCCTGATTCTAGAGCCAGTAGCATCAAAATTTAATTTTCATGCACATTGTGCTCTTAGAACCCTATTTCAGAAATTGTGCCTCAAAAGCCCCAATTTCAGAGCATCAAAATCGATGTTTGGAGGCACAACAAGGCTTCAACATGCAAGTCTTGATTCTGGAGCCGTAAGTGTCAAAATTTGATTTTGACGCACATCATGCTCTTAGAACATTGTTTTGGAGCTTATGCCTTAAAATCATTTGTTCCGTAGCATCAAAATTGGTGTTTGGAGGCACAACAAGCTTTCTAGACACAAGTCACTATTCCGGAGCTTGTAGTGTCAAAACATGATTTTGACGCACATCGTGCTCTTAAAAAATCATTTAAGAGCATGTGGCTTGAAAGCACCAGTTTCAAAACACCCAAATCAATGTTTAAAGGCACAACAAGGTTTCAACACACAAGTCCCAAATCTCAAGCTGATAGCATCAAAACACGATTTTGACAAACATGGTGTTCTTAGAACCTCATTTCAGAGGTTGTCACTCAAAAGCCTCATTTTTGGAACATAAAAATTAGTGTTTGGAGTCACAACAAGGTTGCAAGACACAAGTCCCAATTCCAGAGATCTGCCCCTGTTCGAACCTATGCCTTTGTGACCTCCTCTCCTATAGGTAGGCCCTAATCCTAATATGTTGTGGCATAAATTGATTATGGATATAATCATCTGGCACTGGGTCAACTGTTGACTCGAATGGTGGTGAGTAAACTGGTTCTGGTTCAAATAAATGCATCTGGCTAACTAGCCACCTGTCAAAATGCAATTTAGATGTACATCATGCTCTTAGAACCTCATTTCGGAGATTGTGCCTTGAAAGCCCTGATTTTGGGACACCAAAATCAATGTTTTGAGGCACAACAAGGTTTCAAGAAACGAGTCCCTATTCCGGAGCTAGTAGCGTCAAAATTCGATTTTGACGCACATCAAGGTTTCAAGATGCAAGCCCCGATTCTAGAGCCAGTAGGATCAAAATTTAATTTTGATGCACATTGTGCTCTTAGAACCCTGTTTTAGAAATTATGCCTCGAAAGCCCCAATTTTGCAACATCAAAATTGGTGTTTGGAGGCACAACAAGGTTTCAAGATGCAAGCCCTGATTCTGGAGCCGGTAGCATCAAAATTTTATTTTGACACACATCGTGCTCTTAGAACCTTTTTTTGGAGCTTATGCCTCAAAATCATCGGTTTCCAAGCATCAAAATTTGTGTTTGGAGGCACAACAAACTTTCAAGACGCAAGTCCCTATTCCGGAGCCTGTAGTGTCAAAACATGATTTTGATGCACATCGTGATCTTAGAAACTCGATTAAGAGCATGTGGCTTGAAAGCACCAGTTTCAAAACACCCAAATCAATGTTTAAAGGCACAACAAGGTTTCAAGAAACAAATCCCAATTCTCAAGCTGATAGTATCAAAACATGATTTTGACAAACATTTTGTTCCCCAGAACCTCATTTCAGAGGTTGTGACTCAAAAGCCTCATTTTTTTAACATAAAATTAGTGTTTAGAGGCACAACAAGGTTTCAAGATACAAGTCCCAATTCCAAAGTGCGTAGAGTCAAAATGAAATTTTGATGTACATCATGCTCTTAGACCCTCATTTCGGAGATTGTGCCTTGAAAACCCTAATTTTGGCACATCAAAATTAATGTTTTGAGGCACAACAAGGTTTCAAGAAACAAGTCCTGATTCTGGAGCTGGTAGCATCAAAATTTGATTTTGACGCACATCATGCTTTTAGAACCTTGTTTTGGTTCTTATACTTCAAAATCTTTGGTTTTGAAGCATCAAAATTGGTGTTTGGACGTAGAACAAGCTTTCAAGACGCAAGTCCCTATTCTGGAGTTGGTAGAGTCAAAATGCAATTTTGATGTACATTGTGCTCTTAGAACCTCATTTCAGAGCTTGTGTCTTGAAAGCCCTGATTTTGGAACATCAAAATCAGTGTTTGGAGGCACAACAAGGTTTAAAGATGCAAGTCCTTATTCTGGAGTCTGTATCATCAAAATTCCATTTTGACGCATATCATTCTCTTAGAAGCTCGTTTCAGAGCTTGCTCCTTGAAACACCTAGTTTTTTAGCATTAAAATCAATGTTTGGAGGCACACCAAGGTTTCAAGATGCAAGTCCTGATTCTAGAGTCAATAGCATCAAAATATGATTTTGGCGTACATCATGCTTTTAGAACCTCATTTTGAAGGTTGTGCCTCGAAAGCCCCGATTTTGAAGCATCAAAATTAGTTATGCTCATTACTCAAATGGGTAGAATCTAATACTCTTACGGCTGGATCTGCCCCTGTTCGAACCTATGCCTTTGTGACCTCCTCTCCTGTAGGTAGGCCCTGATCCTGATATGCTGTGTCATAAACTGATTATGGATATAATCACCTAGAATTGGGTCAACTGTTGACTCGAATGGTGGTGAGTAAACTGGTTCTAGTTCAAATGAATGCATCTGGCTAACTAGCCAACTGTCAAAATGCAATTAAGATGTACATCATGCTCTTAGAACCTCATTTCAGAGATTGTGCCTTGAAAGCCCTGATTTTGGCACATCAAAATCAATGTTTTGAGGCACAACAAGGTTTCAAGACACAAGTCCCTATTCTAGAGCTAGTAGCATCAAAATTCAATTTTGACGCACATCAAGGTTTCAAGATGCAAGCCCCAATTATACAGCCAGTAGGATCAAAATTTAATTTTGATGCACATTGTACTCTTAGAACCCTGTTTTAGAAATTATGCCTCAAAAGCTGCAATATGCAGCATCAAAATCGGTGTTTGGAGGCACAACAAGGTTTCAAGATGCAAGTCCTGATTCTAGAGCTGGTAGCATCAAAATTTGATTTTGATGCACATCATGCTCTTAGAACCTTGTTTTGGAGCTTATGCCTCAAAATCATCAGTTTCCAAGCATCAAAATTTGTGTTTGGAGGCACAACAAACTTTCGAGACACAAGTCCCTATTCCGGAGCCTGTAGTGTCAAAACATGATTTTGATGCACATCGTGATCTTAGAAACTCGTTTCAGAGCATGTGGCTCAAAAGCACTAGTTCAAAACACCCAAATCAATGTTTAAAGGCACAACAAGGTTTCAAGAAACAAATCCCAATTCTCAAGCTGATAGCATCAAAACACGATTTTGACAAACATTTTGTTCCCCAGAACCTCATTTCGGAGGTTGTAACTCAAATGCCTCTTTTTTTGAACATAAAAATTAGTGTTTGGAGGCACAACAAGGTTTCAAGACACAATTCCCAATTCTAGAGTGGGTAGAGTCAAAATAAAATTTTGATGTACATCATGCTCTTAGAACCTCATTTGGGTGGGAAAAATATCTTACTCCGTTCTTTCATCCGTTCTTTCTGAACCTTCATCCTCCCGTACTCTATAAAGTTGATTAATTCAGGGTGGGTGGGTGGCCCCCTTATTAATCAACTTGCTAGAATAAGGAGGTAGATTAGTTGAAGGTGGCCACCTACTCTCTAAAGGGCTAGCAAGTGTATCCATAGAATAGTAGGGTACTGATTAATAAGGAACCATTTGGGTGGGAAAAATATCTTACTCAAAGCATCCTTCCCAGTAGTTGGCATTCCATTTACATCTGATCTAATAATATTCAATCAATCCAGTTATTCAGTCGTCATTGCTATCTACGCAACAACGGTTACGCTCATTACTCGAATAGGTAGAATCTAATACTCTTACGACTAGATCTGCCCCTATTCGAACCTATGCCTTTGTGACCTCCTCTCCTATAGGTAGGCACTGATCCCGATATGCTGTGGCATAAACTGATTATCGATATAAATCACCTAGCAATGGGTCAACTATTGACTCGAATGCTGGTGAGTCAACTGCTTTTGGTTCAAATGAATGCATCTGGCTAACTAGCCACCTATCAAAATGCAATTTAGATGTACATCATGCTCTTAGAACCTCATTTCGGAGATTGTGCCTTGAAAGCCCTGATTTTGGCACATCAAAATCAATTTTTTGAGGCTCAACAAGGTTTCAAGAAACAAGTCCCTATTCCAGAGCCAGTAGCGTCAAAATTCAATTTTGACGTGCATCAAGGTTTCAAGATGCAAGCCCCGATTGTAGAGCCAATAGGATCAAAATTTAATTTTGATACAAATTGCGCTCTTAGAACCCTATTTTAGAAATTATGCCTCAAAAGCCCCAATTTTGGAGCATCAAAATCGGTGTTTGGAGGCACAACAAGGATTCAAGATGCAAGTCCTGATTCTGGAGCCGGTAGCATCAAAATTTGATTTTGACACACATCATGCTCTTAGAACCTTGTTTTGGAGCTTATGCCTCAAAATCATTAGTTTCCAAGCATCAAAATTTATGTTTGGAGGCACAACAAACTTTCGAGATGCAAGTCCTATTCCGGAGCCTGTAGTGTCAAAACGTGATTTTGATGCACATCATGCTCTTAGAAAGTCATTTTGGAGCATGTGGCTTGAAATCACTAGTTTCAAAACACCCAAATCAATTATTAAACCACAACAAGGTTTCAAGATGCAAGCCCCTATTATAGAGCCAGTAGCATCAAAATTCAAGTTTGATGCACATTGTGCCCTTAGAACCTTGTTTTAGAAATTGTGCCTCAAGAGACCTAGTTTTGGAGCATCAAAATCAATTTTTGGAGTCACAACAAAATTTCAACATGCAAGTTCCGATTATAGAGTCAATAGCATCAAAATTTGATTTTGGCGCACATCATGCTCTTAAAACCTCATTCAAAGCTTGTGCCTCAAAAGCCCCAGATTCAGAGCATCAGAATCAATGTTTTGAGCCAAAACAAGGTTTCAAGATGCAAGCCCCAATTCTAGAGCCAGTAGCATCAAAATTTAATTTTGATGCACATTGTGCTCTTAGAACCCTATTTCAGAAATTGTCCCTCAAAAGCCCCAATTTTGGAGCATCAAAATCAATGTTTGGAGGCACAACAAAGTTTCAAGATGCAAGTCCTGATTCTGGAGCCGGTAGCATCAAAATTTGATTTTGACGCACATCGTGCTCTTAGAACCTTGTTTTGGAGCTTATTCCTCAAAATTATCGGCTTCAAACCATCAAAATTGGTGTTTGGAGGCACAATACACTTTCGAGATGCAAGTCCCTATTTCAGAGCGTGTAGTGTCAAAACATGATTTTGATGCACATCGTGCTCTCAAAAACTCATTTCAGAGCATGTGGCTCTAAAGTACTAGTTTCAAAACACCCAAGTCAATGTTTAAAGGCACAATAAGGTTTCAAGACAAGAGTCTGAATTCTCATGGAGCATCAAAATCAATGTTTGGAGGCACAACAATATTTCAAGATGCAAGTCCTGATTCTAGAGTCAATAGCATCAAAATCTGATTTTGGTGGATATCGTGCTCTTAGAACCTCATTTCGAAGCTTTTGCCTCAAAAGCCCTGGTTTCAGATCATCAAAATTAGTATTTTTAGGCACAACAAGGTTTCAAGATGCAAGCCCCTATTGTAAAGCCAGTATCATCAAAATTCAAGTTTGATGCACATTGTGCCCTTAGAACCCTGTTTTAGAAATTGTGCCTCAAAAGCCCCAGGTTTGGAGAATAAAAATCAATTTTTGGAGTCACAACAAAGTTTCAAGATGCAAGTTCTGATTATAGAGTCAATAGCATCAAAATCTAATTTTGGCACACATCATGCTCTTAAAACCTCATTCGAAGCATGTGCCTCAAAAGCCCCAGATTCAGAGCATCAAAATCAATGTTTTGAGGCACAACAAGGTTTCCAGATGCAAACCCCGATTCTAGAGCTAGTAGCATCAAAATTTAATTTTGATGCACATTGTACTCTTAGAACCATGTTTCAGAAATTGTGCCTCAAAAGCCCCAATTTTGGACCATCAAAATCGATGTTTGGAGGCACAACAAGGTTTCAAGATGCAAGTCCTGATTCTGGAGATGGTAAAGTCAAAATTTCATTTTGATGTACATCATGCTCTTAGAACATTGTTTTAGAGCTGATGACTCAGAATCATTGGTTTCGAAGCATCAAAATCAGTGTTTGGAAGCACAACAAGCTTTCAAGATGCAAGTCCCTATTCCAGAGCCTGTACTGTCAAAACATGATTTTGATGCACATCGTGCTCTTAGAAACTCGTTTCAGAGCATGTGGCTTGAAAGCACCAGTTTCAAAACACCCAAATCAATGTTTAAAGGCACAACAAGGTTTCAAGACACAAGTCCCAATTCTCAAGCTGATAGCATACAAACACGATTTTGAAAAACATGGTGTTCTTAGAACCTCATTTCGGAGGTTGTGACACAAAAGCCTCATTTTTAGAACATAAAAATTAGTGTTTGGAGTCACAACAAGGTTTCAAAACACAAGTCCCAATTCCAGTGTGGGTAGAGTCAAAATGCAATTTTGATGTACATTATGCTCTTAGAATCTCATTTCCAAGATTGTGCCTTGAAAGCCCTACCTTTGGCACATCAAAATAAATGTTTTGAGGCACAACAAGGTTCCAAGAAATAAGTCCCTATTCCAAAGTTAATAGCACCAAAATTCCATTTTGATGCACATCATTCTTTTGGAAGCTCATTTCAGAGCTTGTGCCTTGAAAGATTCAATTTTGGAGCATCAAAATCAAAGTTTGGATGC
This sequence comes from Cryptomeria japonica, assembly GCF_030272615.1. NCBI lineage: Eukaryota > Viridiplantae > Streptophyta > Pinopsida > Cupressales > Cupressaceae > Cryptomeria > Cryptomeria japonica. The sequence goes on along the minus strand of NW_026729431.1, from coordinate 14,541 downwards.
ACAACAAAGTTTCAAGATGCAAGTCCCGATTCTAGAGTCAATAGCATCAAAATTTGATTTTGGTGCACATCATACTCTCATAACCTCATTTTGAACTTGTGCCTCAAAAGCCCTGGTTTCGGATCATCAAAATCAGTGTTTTGAGGCAAAACAAGGTTTCAAGATGCAAGCCCCTATTCTAGAGCTAGTAGTGTCAAAATTAAAGTTTGATGCACATTGTGCCCTTAGAACCCTATTTTAGAAATTGTGCCTCAAAAGACCTAGTTTTGGAGCATGAAAATTGATTTTTGGAGTCACAACAAAGTTTCAAGATGCAAGTCATGATTATAGAGTCAATAGCATCAGAATCATTGTTTTGAGGCACAACAAGTTTTCAAGATACAAGCCCTGATTCTAGAGCCAGTAGCATCACAATTTAATTTTGATGCACATTGTGCTCTAAGATCCCTATTTCAGAAATTGTGCCTCAAAAGCCACAATCTTGGAGCATCAAAATTAGTGTTTGCAGGCACAACAAGCTTTCGAGAGGCAAGTCCCAATTCCTGAGCCTGTAGTGTCAAAACATGATTTTGATGTACATCGTGCTCTTAGAAACTCATTTCGGAGCATGTGGCTCGAAAGCACCAGTTTCAAAACACCCAAGTCAATGGTTAAAGGCACAACAAGGTTTCAAGCCACAAGTCCCAATTTTCAAGCTGATAGCCTCATTTTTGGAACATAAAAATTAGTGTTTGGAGTCACAACAAGGTTTCAACACACAAGTCCCAATTCCAGAGTAGATAGAGTCAAAATTACATTTTGACGCACATCATTCTTTGAGAAGCTCATTTCAGAGCTTGTGCCTCAAAAGATTCAGTTTTGGAGCATCAAAATCAATGTTTGGAGGCACAACAAAGTTTCAAGATGCAAGTCCCGATTCTAGAGTCAATAGCATCAAAATCTAATTTTGGTGCAGATCGTGCTCTTAGACCCTTATTTCGAAGCTTGTGCCTCAAAAGCCGTAGTTTCCAATCATCAAAATCAGTGTTTTGAGGCACAACAAGGTTTCAAGATGCAAGCCCCTATTCTACAGCTAGTAGCATATAAATTCAAGTTTGATGCATATTATGCCCTTAGAACCCTATTTTAGAAATTGTGCCTCAAAAGAACCAGTTTTGGAGCATCAAAATGGATATTTGGAGTCACAACAAAGTGTTAAGATGCAATACCCGATTATAGAGTCAACAACGTCAAAATCTGATTTTGGCGCACATCAAGCTCTTAAAACCTCATTCAAAGCTTGTGCCTCAAAAGCCCCAGATTCAGAGCATCAGAATCAATGTTTTGAGGCACAACAAGGTTTCAAGATGCAAGCCCCAATTCTAGAGGCAATAGCATCAAAACTTAATGCAAGTCCTTATTCTGGAGCCGGTATCGTCAAAATTTACTTTTGATGCACATCGTGTTCTTAGAATGTTTTGGAGCTTATGCCTCAAAATCTTTGGTTTCGAAGCATCAAAATTGGTGTTTAGAGGCACAAGAAGCTTTCAAGATGCAAGTCCCTATTCCGGAGCCTGTAGCATCAAAACATAATTTTAATGTACATCGTGCTCTTAGAACCTCATTTTGAAGCTAGTTGCCTCAAAATCATCAGTTTCAAAGCATCAAAATTGGTGTTTGGAGGCACAACAAGCTTCCGAGATGCAAGTCCCTATTCCAAAGCATGTAGTGTCAAAACATGATTTTGATGCACATCGTGCTCTTAGAAACTTGCTTCGAAGCATGTGGCTTGAAAGCACCAGTTTCAAAACACCGAACTCAATGTTTAAAGGTACAACAAGGTTTCAAGACACAAGTCCCAATTCTCAAGCAGATAGCATCAAAACACGATTTTGACAAACATGGTGTTCTTAGAACCTCATTTAGGAGGTTGTGACTCAAATGCCTCATTTTAGGAGCATAAAAATTAGTGTTTGGAGTCACAAAAAGGTTTCAAGACAGAAGTTCCAATTCCAGAGTGGGTAGAGTCAAAATGAAATTTTGATGTACATCATGCTCTTAGAACCTCATTTCGGAGATTGTGCCTTGAAAGCCCTGATTTTGCAACATCAAAATCAATGTTTTGAGGCACAACAAGGTTTCAAGAAACAAGTCCCTATTCCGGAGCCAATAGCATCAAAATTTCATTTTGACACATATCATTCTTTGAGAACCTCATTTCAGAGCTTGTGCCTCAAAAGACTCAGTTTTGGAGCATCAAAATCAATTTTTGGAGGCACAACAAGGTTTCAGGATGCAAGTCCCGATTCTAGAGTCAATAGCATCAAAATCTGATTTTGGTGCACATCGTGCTCTTAGAACCTCATTTCAAAGCTTGTGCCTCAAAAGCCCTGGTTTTGGACCATCAAAATTAGTGTTTTGAGGCACAACAAGGTTTCAAGATGCAAGCCCCTATTCTAGAGACAGTAGCATCAAAATTCAAATTTGATGCACATTGTGCCCTTAGAACCATGTTTTAGAAATTGTGCCTCAAAAGCCCTAGTTTTAGAGCATCAGAATCAATGTTTTGAGGCACAATAAGGTTTCAAGATGCAAGCCCTGATTCTAGAGCCAGTAGCATCAAAATTTAATTTTGATGCACATTGTGCCTCAAAAGCCTCAATTTTGGAGCATCAAAAGCAATGTTTGGAGGCACAACAAGGTTTCAAGATGTAAGTCTCTATTACGGAGCCTGTAGTGTCAAAACATGATTTTGATGCACATCGTGATCCTAAAAACTCATTTCGAAGCATGTGAATCGAAAGCACCAGTTTCAAAACACCCAAATCAATGTTTACAGGCACAACAAGGTTTCAAGACACAAGTCCCAATTCTCAAGCTGATAGCATCAAAACACGATTTTTACAAACATGGTGTTCTTAGAACCTCATTTTGAAGGTTGTGACTCAAAAGCCTCATTATTGGAACATAAAAATTAGTGTTTGGAGTCACAACAACGTTTCAAGACACAAGTCCCAATTCCAGAGTGGGTAGTGTCAAAATGCAATTTTGATGTACATCATGCTTTTAGAACGTCATTTTAGAGATTGTGCCTTGAAAGCCCTGATTTTGGCAAATCAAACTCAATGTTTTGAGGCACAACAAGGTTTCAAGAAACAAGTCCCTATTCCGGGGCCAATAGGGTCAAAATTTCATTTTCACGCATATCATTCTTTGAGAAGCTCATTTCAGAGCTTGTGCCTCGAAAGACTCGGTTTTGGAGCATCAAAATCAATGTTTGGAGGCACAACAACGTTCCAAGATGTGAGTCCCGATTCTAGAGTCAATAGCATCAAAATCTTATTTTGGTGCACATAGTGCTCTTAGAACGTCATTTCAAAGCTTGCGCCTCAAAAGCCCTGGTTTGGGATCATCAAAATCAGTGTTTTGAGGCACAACAAGGTTTCAAGATGCAAGGCCCTATTCTGGAACCAGTAGCATCAAAATTCAAATTTTATGCACATTGTGCCCTTAGAACCCTATTTTAGAAATTACACAGAAGGCACAACAAGGTTTCAAGAAGCAAGTCGCTATTCCGGAGCCTATAGCATCAAAATTACATTTTGATGCACATCATTCTCTTAGAAGCTCATTTCGGAGCTTGTGCCTCGAAAGACCCAGTTTTCGAGTGTAAAAATCAATGTTTTCAGGCACAACAAGGTTTCAAGATGCAAGTCCTAATTCTAAATTCAATACTATCAAAATCTTATTCTTGTGCACATCGTCGTCTTAGAACGTCATTTCGAAGCTTGTGCCTCAAAAGGCCCGGTTTCGTAGCATCAAAATCAATGTTTTGAGGCACGTCAAGGTTTCAAGATACAAGCCCCGATTTTAGAGCCAATAGCATCAAAATTCAATTTTGATGGACATTGTGCTCTCAAAACCCTATTTTTGAAATTGGGCCTCAAAAGCCCTAGTTTTGGAGCATCAAAATCGATGTTTAGAAGCACAACAAGGTTTCAAGATGCAAGTTATGATTCAGGAGCCAGTAGCATCAAAATTTGATTTTGAGGCACATCGTGCTCTTAGAACCTTGTTTTGCAACTTATCCCTCAAAATCGTTAGTTTCAGAGCATGAAAATTGGTGTTTGGAGGCAGAACAAGCTTTCAAGACACAAGTCCCTATTCCAAAGCCTGTAATGTCAAAATGTTATTTTGATACACATCGTGCTCTTAGAACCTCATTTTGGAGTGTGTGTCTTAAAAGCTCTAATTTCAAAACATCAAAATCAATGTTTAAAGGCACAAAAAGGTTTCAAGACACAAGTCTCGATTCTCAAGCTGATAGCTTCAAAACATGATTTTGACAAACATGGTGTTCCTAGAACCTCATTTTGGAGGTTGTGCCTCAGAATCCTCATATTAGGAGCATAAAAATTAGTGTTTGGAAGCACAACAAGGTTTGAAGAGTTACTTCCCAATTCTAGAGTCCTTAGCATCAAAACACAATATTGATGTACATCATGGTCTTAGAACCTCATTTCAGAGCTTGTGCCTTGAAAGCTCTGATTTTGGAACATCAAAATTAGTGTTTGGAGACAAAACAAGGTTTAAAGAAGCAAGTCTCTATTCAAGAGCCTGTATCATCAAAATTCCATTTTGACGCACATCATTCTCTTAGAAGCTCATTTTGGAGTTTGTGCCTCAAAAGACCCAGTTTTGAAGCTTCAAAATCAATATGTGTTTTGACGCTATTGGCTCTGGAATAGGGACTTGTTTCTTGAAACCTTGTTGTATGTCAAAACATTGATTTTGATGTGCCAAAATCAAGGCTTTCAAGACACAATCTCCAAAATGAGGTTCTAAGAGCATGATGTACATCAAGGTAACAAGGCACAAGTCCCAATTCAAGAGTTGGTAGCATCAAAACGCAATTTTGATGTACATCCTGCTCTTAGAACCTCATTTCGGAGCTTGTGGCTTGAAAGCCCTGATTTTGGATCATCAAAATTAGTGTTTGGAGGCACAACAAGGTTTCAAGAGGCAAGTCCCTATTCCGAAAAATGTAATTTTGATGCACATCATGCTCTTAGAACCTCATTTCACAGCATGTGGCTCGAAAACTCAAGTTTCAAAATATCAAAATCAATGTTTAAAGGCAAAACAAGGTTTCAAGACACAAGTCCCGATTCTCAAGCTGATAGTGTAAAAACACGATTTTGACAAACATGGTATTCTTAGAACCTTATTTTGGAGGTTGTGCCTAAAAAGCATCATTTTTTGAGCATAAATATTAGTGTTTGGAGGCACAACAAGGTTTCAAGAAACAAGTCCCAATTTGAGAGTCGGTAGCATCAAAACACAATTTTGATGTACATCATACTCTTAGAACCTCATTTCAGAGCTTGTGCCTTGAAAGCCTTATTTTGGAACATCAAAATCAGTGTTTGGAGGCATAACAAAGTTTCAAGATGCAAGTCCCGATTCTAGAGTCAATAGCATCAAAATCTGATTTTGGCGCACATTGTGCTCTTAGAACCTTATTTCGGAGTGTGTGGCTCGAAAGGTCTAGTTTCAAAACATCAAAATCAATGTTTAGAGGCACACCAAGGTTTCAAGACACAAGTCCCGATTCTCAAGTTCATAGCGTCAAAACATGATTTTGACAAACATGGTGTTCTTAGAACCTCATTTAAGAGGTTGTGCCCCAAAAGCCTCATTTTGGAGTATAAAAATTAGTATTTGGAGGCCCAACAAGGTTTCAAGACACAAGTCCCAATTCCAGAGTCGGTAGTGTCAAAACGCAATTTTTATGTACATCCTACTCTTAGAAACTCATTTCGGAGCTTGTGCTTTGAAAGCCCTGATTTTGTAACATCAAAATGAATGTTTTGAGGCACAACAATGTTTCAAAAAGCAAGTCCCTATTCCGGATCCTATAGCACATGATTCTCTTAGAAGTTCATTTCAGAGCTTGTACCTCGAAAGACCCAGTTTTGGAGCATCAAATTCAATGTTTGGAGGCACAACAAGATTTCAAGATGCAAGTCCCGATTCTAGAGTCAATAGCGTCAAAATCTGATTTTGGCGTACATCGTGGTCAAATCAGTGTTTTGAGGCACAAAAAGGTTTCAAGATGCAAGCCCCGATTCTAGAGCTAGTAGCATAAAAATTCAAATTTCATGCCCACTGTGATGTTAGAACCCTATTTTAGAAATTGTTCCTCAAAAGCCCCAGTTTTGGAGCATCAAAATCGATGTTTCGGAGCACAATAAGGTTTCAAGATGCAAGTCCTTATTCTGGAGCCAGTATCATCAAAATTTGATTTTGATGCACATTGTGTTCTTAGAATGTTTTGGAGCTTATGCCTCAAAATCTTCGGTTTCGAACCATCAAAATTCGTGTTTGGAGGCACAACAAGCTTTCAAGACGCAAGTCCCTATATCAGAGCTTGTAGTGTCAAAACGTTATTTTGAAGAAAATCGTGCTTTTAGAACCTCATTTCGAAGCGTGTGGCTCGAAAGCTCCAGTTTCAAAACATCAAAATCAATGTTTAAAGGCACAATAAGGTTTCAAGACACAAGTCCTGACTCTCAAGTTGATAGCGTCAAAACATGATTTTGACAAACATGGTGTTCTTAGAAACTCATTTCAGAGGTTGTGCCTTAAAAGCCTCATTTTTGGAGCATAAAAATTAGTGTTTGGAGGCACAACAAGGTTTCAAGGCACAAGACCCAATTCCAAATTTGGTAGTGTCAAAACGCAATTTTGATGTACATCATGCTCTTAGAACCTCATTTCAGAGCTTGTGCCTTGAAAGCCCTGTTTTGGAACATCAAAATCAGTGGTTGGATAACAATGTTTCAAGATGCAAGTCCCAATTCTAGAGTCAATAGTATCAAAATCTGATTTTAGCGTACATCATGCTGTTAGAACCTCATTTCAAAGCATGTGGCTCGAAAGCTCTAGTTTCAAAACATCAAAATCAATGTTTAAAGGCACACCAAGGTTTGAAGACACAAGTCCCGATTCTCAAGCTCATACTGTCAAAACATGATTTTGATGACCATGGTGTTCTTATAACCTCATTTCAGAGGTTGTGCCTCAAAAGCCTCATTTTTTTAGTATAAAAATTAGTGTTTGGAGGCACAACAAGGTTTCAAGACACAAGTCCCAATTCCAAAGTCGGTAGCGTCAAAATGCAATTTTGATGTACATCATGCTCTTAGAACCTATTTCAGAGCTTGTGCATTGAAAGGCCTGATTTTGGCACATGAAAATCAATGTTTGGAGGCACAACAAGGTTTCAAGAAGCAAGTCCCTATTCCGGAGCCTAATTTTGACGCACATCGTTTTTCTTAGAAGCTCATTTTGGAGCTTGTGCCTGGAAGGACCCAATTTTTGAGCATCAAAATCAATGTTTGGAGGCACAACAAGGTTTCAATATGCAAGTCCCTATTCTAGAGTCAATAGCATCAAAATATGATTTTGGTGCGCATTGTGCTCTTAGAACCTCATTTCAAAGCTTGTGCCTCAAAAGCCTTGGTTTCCGATCATCAAAATCAGTGTTTTGAGGCACAAGAAGGTTTCAAGATGCAAGCCCCTATTCTAGAGCCAGTAGCATCAAAATTCAAGTTTGATGCACATTGTGCCCTTAGAACCCTGTTTTAGAAATTGTGCCTCAAAAGCCCCTAGTTTTGGAATAGCAAAATCAATTTTTGGAATCACAACAAAGTTTCAAGATGCAAGTCCCGATTAAGGAGTCAATAGCGTCAAAATCTGATTTTGGCGCACATAATGCTCTTAAAACCTCATTCGAAGCTTGTGCCTCAAAAGCCCTAGATTCAGAGCATCAGAAACAATGTTTTGAGGCACAACAATGTTTCAAGATGCAAGCCTCGATTCTAGAGCCAGTAGCATCAAAATTTAATTTTGATGCACATTGTGCTCTTAGAACCCTGTTTCAGAAATTGTGCCTCAAAAACCCCAATTTTGGAGCATCAAAATTGATGTTTGGAGGCACAAGAAGGTTTCAAGATACAAGTCCTGATTCTGGAGCTGGTAGTGTGAAAATTTCATTTTGATGCACATCGTGCTCTTAGAACCTTGTTTTGGAGCTTATGCCTCAAAATCATCGGTTTCGAAGCATCAAAATTGGTGTTTGGAGGCACATCAAGTTTTCGAAACGCATGTCCCTATTCCGAAGCCCGTAGTGTCAAAACGTGATTTTGATCATGCTCTTAGAAACTCATTTCGGAGCATGTGGCTCGAAAGCACTAGTTTCAAAACACCCAAATCAATGTTTAAAGGCACAACAAGGTTTCAAGACACAAGTCCCAATTCTCAAGATGATAGCATCAAAACACGATTTTGACAAACATGGTGTTCTTAGAACCTCATTTCGAAGTTTGTGACTCAAAAGCCTCATTTTTGAAAAACAAAAATAAATGTTTGGAGTCCCAACAAGGTTTCAAGACACAAGTCCCAATTCCAGAGTGGGTAGAGTCAAAATGCAATTTTGATGTACATAATGCTCTTAGAACCTCATTTCAGAGATTGTGCCTTGAAAGCCCTGATTTTGGCACATCAAAATCAATGTTTTGAGGCACAACAAGGTTTCAACAAACAAGTCCCTATTCGGGAGCCAGTAGCGTCAAAATTCCTTTTTGACGCACATCATTCTTTGAGAAGCTCATTTCAGAGCTTGTGCCTTGAAAGACTGAGTTTTGGACTATCAAAATCAATGTTTGGAGGCACAACAAAGTTTCAAGATGCAAGTCCTGATTTTAGAGTCAATAGCATCAAAATCTGATTTTGGTGCACATAGTCCTCTTAGAACCTCATTTGGAAACTTGTGCCTCAAAAGCCCTAGTTTTGGATCATCAAAATTAGTGTTTTGAGGCACAACAGGGTTTCAAGATGTAAGCCCCCACTCTAGAGCCAGTAGCATCAAAATTAAATTTTGATGCACATTGTGCCCTTACAACCTTGTCTTATAAATTGTGCTTCAAAAGCCCAAGTTTTGGAGCATTAAAATCAATTTTTGGAGTCACAACAAAGTTTTAAGATGCAAGTCCCGATTATAGAGTCAATGGCGTCAAAATCTGATTTTGGCACACATCGTCCTCTTAAAACCTCATTCGAAGCTTGTGCCTCAAAAGCCCCAGATTCAGATCATTAGAATCAATGTTTTGAGGCACAACAAGGTTTCAAGATGCAAGCCCCGATTCTAGATCTAGTAGCATCAAAATTTAATTTTGATGCACATTGTGCTCTTAGAAACCTATTTTAGAAATTGTGCCTCAAAGGCCCCAATTTTTCAGCATCAAAATCGATGTTTGGAGGCACAACAAGGTTTCAAGATGCAAGTCCTGATTCTAGAGCCGGTAGCGTCAAAATTTGATTTTGACGCACATCGTGCTCTTAGAACCTTGTTTTGGAGCTTATGCCTCAAAATCATCGGTTTCGAAGCATCAAAATTGGTGTTTGGAGGCACAACAAGCTTTTGAAACGCATGTCTCTATTCCGGAGCCCATAGTGTCAAAACATGATTTTGATGCACATCGTGCTCTTAGAAACTTGTTTTGGAGCATGTGGCTCGAAAGCATCAGTTTCAAAACACCCAAATCAATGTTTAAAGGTACAAAAAGTTTTCAAGACACAAGTCCCAATTCTCAAGCTGATAGCATAAAAACATGATTTTTACAAACATGGTGTTCTTAGAACTTCATTTCGGAGGTTGTGACTCAAAAGCCTCATTTTTGGAACATCAAAATTGCATTTTGACTCTACCCACTCTGGAATTGGGACTTGTGTCTTGAAAACTTTTTATTTTCCAAAAATGAGGCTTTTGAGTCACAACCTCCGGAATGAGGTTGTAAGAACACCATGTTTATCAAAACCGTGTTTTGATGCTATCAGTTTGAGAATTGGGACTTGTTTCTTGAAACCTTGTTGTGCCTTTAAACATTGATTTGGGTGTTTTGAAACTGGAGCTTTCGAGCCACATGCTCCGAAATGAGTTTCTAAGAGCACGATGTGCATCAAAATCATGTTTTGACACTATAGGCTACAGAATAGGGAATTATGTCTCGAAAGCTTGTTGTGCTTCCAAACACCATTTTTAATGCTTCGAAACTGATGATTTTGAGGCATAAGCTGCAAAACAAGGTTCTAAGAGCACGATGTGCATCAAGATAAAATTTTGACGCTACCGGCTCTAGAATCAAGACTTGCATCATGAAACCTTGTTGTGCCTCCAAACATCAATTTTGATGCTCCAAAATTGGGGCTTTTAAGGCACAATTTCTGAAGCAGGGTTCTAAGAGCAAAATGTGCATCAAAATAAAATTTTGATGCTACTAGCTCTAGAATCGTAGCTTGCATCCTCACACCTTGTTGTGCCTCAAAACATTGATTCTGATGCTCTGAATCTGGGGCTTTTGAGGCACATGCTTCGAATGAGGTTTTAAGAGCACAATGTGTGCCAAAATCAGATTTCGACGCTTTTGACTCTATAATCGGGACTTGCATCTTGAAACTTTTTTGTGACTCCAAAAATCCATTTTGATGCTCCAAAACTGGGGCTTTTGAGGCACAAGCTTCAAAATGAGGTTCTAAGAGCACGATGTGCACCAAAATCAGATTTTGATGCTATTGACTCTAGAATCGGGACTTGCATATTGAAACCTTGATGTGCCTCCAAACATTGATTTTGATGCTCCAAAACAGAGTCTTTCAAGGCACAAGCTCTAAAATGACCTTCTCAAAGAATGATGTGCGTCAAAATTCGTCAAAATTAAATTTTGACACTACTGGCTCCGGAATAGGGACTTGTTTCTTGAAACTTTGTTGTGCCTCAAAACATTGATTTTGATGTGCCAAAATTAGGGCTTTCAAGGCACAATCTCTTAAATGAGGTTCTAAGACCATGATGTACATGAAAATTGCATTTTCTATCTACCCACTCTGGAATTGGGACTTTTGTCTTGAAACCTTGTTGTGACTCCAAATACTAAATTTTATGTTCCAAAAATGAGGCTTTTGAGTCACAACATCCTAAATGAGATTCTAAGAACACCATGTTTTTCAAAATCATGTTTTGATGCTATCAGCTTGAGAATTGGGACTTGTGTCTTCAAACCTTGTTGTGCCTTTAAACATTGATTTGGGTGTTTTGAAATTTGTGCTTTTGAGCCAGATGCTCCGAAATGAGTTTCTAAGAGCACGATGTGCATCAAAATCACGTTTTGACACTAGAGGCTCCGAAATAGGGACTTGGTTCTCGAAAGATTGTTGTGCCTCCAAACACCAATTTTGATGCTTTGAAACTGACGATTTTGAAGCATAAGCTCCAAAACAAGGTTCTAAAAGCACAATGTGAGTCAAGATAAAATTTTGACGCTGCCAGCTCTAGAATCAAGACTTGCATCATGAAACCTTGTTGTGCCTCTAAACATCAATTTTGATGCTCCAAAATTGGGGCTTTTAAGGCACAATTTCTGAAACAGGGTTCTGAGAGCACAATGTGCGTCAAAATTGAATTTTGATGCTACTGGCTCTAGAATCGAGGCTTGCATCCTGAATCCTTGTTGTACCTCAAAACATTGATTATGAGGCTCTGAATCTGGGGCTTTTGAGGCACACACTTTGAATGAGGTTTTAAGAGCACAATGTGTGCCAAAATTAGATTTTGACGATTTTGACTCTATAATCGGGACTTGCATCTTGAAACTTTGTTGTGACTCCAAAAATCAATTTTGATGATCCAAAACTGGGGCTTTTGAGGCACAATTTCTAAAATAGGGTTCTAAGGGCACAATGTGCATCAAACTTGAATTTTGATACTACTGGCTCTACAATAGGGGCTTGCATCTTGAAACCTTGTTGTGCCTCAAAACACTGATTTTGATAATCCGAAACCAGGGCCTTTTAGGCACAAGCTTTTAAATGAGGTTCTAAGAGTACAATGTGCACCAAAATCAGATTTTGATGCTATTGACTTTAGAATCGGGACTTGCATATTGAAACCTTGTTATGCCTCCAAACATTGATTTTGATGCTCCAAAACTGAGTCTTTTGAGGCACAAGCTCCGAAATGAGCTTCTCATTGAATCATGTGCGCCAAAATGGAATTTTGATACTACTGCCTCCGGAATAGGGACTTGTTTCTTGAAACCTTGTTGTGCCTCAAAACATTGATTTTGATGTGCCAAAATCAGGGCTTTCAAGGCACAATCTCTGAAATGAGGTTCTAAGAGCATGATGTACATATAAATTGCATTTTGACTCTACCCACTCTAGAATTGGGACTTGTGTCTTGAAACCTTGTTGTGAATCCAAACACTAATTTTTATATTCCAAAAACGAAGCTTTAGAGTCACAACCTCCTAAACGAGGTTCTAAGAACACCATGTTTGTCAAAATTGTATTTTGATGCTATCAACTTGAGATTGGGACTTGTGTCTTGAAACCTTGTTGTGCCTTTAAACATTGATTTGGGTGTTTTGAAACTGTTGATTTCGAGCCACATGCTCTGAAATGAGTTTCTAAGATCACGATGTGCATCAAAATCATGTTTTGACACTAGAGGCTCCGGAATAGGGACTTCCATCTCGAAAGCTTGTTGTGCCTCCAAGCACCAATTTTGATGCTTTGAAACTGATAATTTTGAGGCATAAGCTCCAAAACAAGGTTCTAAGAGCACGATGTGCGTCAAAATCAAATTTGACGCTTTGGGCTCGAGAATCAGGACTTGCATCTTGAAACCTTGTTGTGCCTCTAAACATCGATTTTGATGCTCCAAAATTGGGGCTTTTGAGGCACAATTTCTGAACTAGGGTTCTAAGAGCACAATGTGCATTTTAATTTTGATGCTACTAGCTCTAGAATCAGAGCTTTCATCTTGAAACCTTATTGTGCCTAAAAACATTGACTCTGATGCTCTGAATCTGGGGCTTTTGAGGCACAAGCTTCGAATGAGATTTTAAGAGCACGATGTGCGCCAAAATCTGATTTTGACCCTTTCGATTATATAATCCGGACTTGCATCTTGAAACTTTGTTGTGACTTCAAAAATCAATATTGATTCTCCAAAACTCGGGCTTTTGAGACACAATTTCTAAAATAGGGTTCTAAGGGTACAATGTTCATCAAACTTGAATTTTGATGCTACTGGCTCTAGAATAGGGGCTTGCATCTTGAAACCTTGTTGTGCCTCAAAACACTCATTTTGATGATCCAAAACCAGGGGTTTTGAGGCACAAGCTTTGAAATGAGGTTCTAAGAGCATGATGTGTACCAAAATCAGATTTTGATGCTATTGACTCTAGAATCGGGACTTGCATCTTGAAACCTTGTTGTGCCTCCAAACATTGATTTTGATGCTCCAAAACTGAGTCTTTTGAGGCATAGGCTTTGAAATGAGGTTCTCAAAGAATGATATGTGTCAAAATGAAATTTTGACACTACTGGCTCAGGAATAGGGACTTGTTTCTTGAAACCTTGTTTTGCCTCAAAACATTGATTTTGTTGTGTCAAAACCGGGGCTTTCAAGGCACAATCTCTGAAATGAGGTTCTAAGAGCATGATGTACATCAAAATTGCATTTTGACTCTACCCACTCTGGAATTGGGACTTGTGTCTTGAAACCTTGTTGTGACTCCAAACACTAATTTTTATATTCCTAAAATGAGACTTTTGAGTCACAACCTCCTAAATGAGGCTCTAAGAACACCATGTTTGTCAAAATCGTGTTTTGATGCTATCTGCTTGAGAATTGGGACTTATGTCTTGAAACCTTATTGTGCCTTTAAATATTAAGTTGGGTGCTTTGAAACTGGTGCTTTCATGCCACATGCTTCGAAACAAGTTTGTAAGAGCATGATGTGCATCAAAATCATGTTTTGACACTACATGCTTCGAAATAGGGATTTGCGTCTCGATAGCTTGTTGTGCCTCCAAACACCAATTTTGATGCTTTGAAACTGATGATTTTGAGGCATAAGCTCCAAAACAAGGTTCTGAGAGCACGATGTGCGTGAAAATCAAATTTGATGCTTTGGGCTCCAAAATCAGGACTTGCATCTTGAAACCTTGTTGTGCCTCTAAACATTGATTTTGATGCTCCAAAATTGGTGCTTTTGAGACACAATTTCTGAAACAGGGTTCTAAGAGCACAATGTGCATTTTAATTTTGATGCTACTGGCTCTAGAATCAGGGCTTGCATCTTCAAACATTATTGTGCCTCAAAAAATTGATTCTGATGGTCTGAATCTTGGGCTTTTGAGGCACAAGCTTCGAATGAGGTTTTAAGACCACGATGTGTGCCAAAATCAGATTTTGACGCTTTAGATTCTATAATCGGGACTTGCATCTTGAAACTTTGTTGTGACTACAAAAATCCATTTTGATGCTCCAAAACTGGGGCTTTTGAGGCACAATTTCTAAAACAGGGTTCTAAGGACATAATGTCCATCAAACTTGAATTTTGATGCTACTGGCTCTACAATAGGGGCTTGCATCTTGAAACCTTATTGTGCCTCAAAACACTCATTTTGATGATCTAAAACCAAGGCTTTTGA
>NW_026729430.1:70000-75035 GCF_030272615.1 Cryptomeria japonica | reverse complement strand
ATCTATAAAAGGCAGTTTAATCTTCATAAAATCATCCCAAACTAAGGAGATTAGGCTTGCATAAGAGAAAGCATTACCATAATTTTGTGAGTTGAAGCAGTAATGGGAACTCCCATTAGACTGACTACAGGGTTGCTTGGGAAAGAGATGACTGCAATGGATTTGAAGGCATGCCTGTAGAAGGATGTGGTTGTGCCTTGGTGACCCTTTCTGGCCAATTTCAGAAGCTCCTCTCATGAATATCATCGAGCACAATGTGGCCACGCCTTCAGATTGCTCAAAATAGTGACTAGGGAGGAACATGCCTTCAAACAAGAGTGGTTAGAAATCATCCAATTTCTGGTGGACAATTGGTTCCTGGCCAGCCACAATGACAATAGTGATATCCATAATAGACACGTGAAATAATGAAGAAGGAAACAACCTCCGGTCGTGATGATGCGACTCCCTACTACGTTGTGCCACCATGCAATGAAATTTTTTATCTGAAAAAAAGAAAACAATTCCATTTTTTCAGATTTTAATAGACCCATTTAGAATTTTTGTGATAGAGGAGGTCATATATGTATACGTATATTTTGTAAAAATTACTGTAAAGTCTTTTGATCGTAACATCACAAATTCATATTCCAGATCAAAAATTCTCACAATATGAACTTTCTTATCTTTATTTTCCCAAGACGGTAATATTTGATGGGCATTCAGTTGCTTTTACACACTTGGTAGGCCATAAGATTATATGACTCATTCATGTATAACCCACAACATATTGTAAAGCCCTATAATGCTACCTATAATAAAGGCGCCTTTTTTTCAATTTTTCTCAATTGGTTTAAGTTAACAAGGAATTGTAGAAAAAGAACAGAAAAAGTTGCACAATCTGATCACACAGCGAAGCACGAGGAATGAACCTAAATCCAGCCATACACAGAGAAAGGAACAACAAATGAGAAGTCAAAACTTTATATAAATTCTTGACTTTAATTTCCTGAAACTCTTTTAACCGAAGATAATAGACTGGATGAATAAATCTGTAATACTTTTGGTAGTGTGAGAATCGAATTTAATGTAGAGAATTAAAGGTAATGAAAGTGATTCCATCTGACGTCTGAAAACCTAAGCAGTATGAAGACACAGCTGGTTCTTGGCTTTAAATTTTTTGTACTATTAAATATTTATATTTTGAAATGTCAAAGTTTGAAGTGAAATATAAGGGTTTTTGTTAACATATTCATATTATTACATTTCACTCTTTCCTTTTTGTAGAATGTCTCTCATATAATAATACGAACAGATGAGGTCCTGAAGGCACTCAAGGTGGTGGCATGTGCATGGAGGTGGGAAGAGAGCTTCGTGACCGTTTCGAGGAGGGGAGAGCAGTTCAATTCCTAGCTAGCCTTGAAGGTGACACAGATTTTGGGAACCTGGACTGCATTCTGAAGATGAAGACTGAAGCAGCCAAAGGGAAAGCTTTGGCAGAGATTGCGGATGAGGAGGTGAGGAAGCCGAAGCCGAACCAGAGCGATTCGGACTGAACGATCACAGTGCCAAAAATCTTTTTTTTTGCTTTATGCTTATATGGTTTATACTTCTATTTCCGGTTGGAACTCTGCACAGTAGGTTTGAACTGAAATTTTGGGCTCATGTTGAAATCTGAATGGCCCTGGTTGAATGTAGCTATTTTTGAAAATCAATATAACAAAATTACCGATCAAAAAAAATAATAATAATTTTTAATATATGACAAATATTTTTTCTTTTGTTTGAAAATAAATTTATAGTCACTATTGTAATTTAATATAATTTTACTACTGAAAATGTGTGTGATTTTTAATATTAAAGAAAAATACATATTTTTTTTTTTTAGAGAAATGTGATATTTTTTTAAAGAATTAATATTTTAATATTATTTATTGTATTATGTTTAATGAAATAATATTGGAAAGACATCACACGCAATAAAAATTGTGTAGAGAAATTTTTCAAGCAAATATTTCAAAAACAAATTAATTGGGGCATAATATTAAGAATGATTTTGCTAAGAGTTATCTCATTATTTATTTAATAAATTTTAAAATGTGAAATGTGTAAGTGTTACTATTATTATCAATTTTTAAAGACATACGATTCTATAGTCAACATAAAATTATAAAGCATCAAAGTGGTTACCACCACCCCTAAACATTATGAAGGTTATTATTAGTAGATAGTGTGTATTCAAAGAAAAAGAATCTTGGGTTGAAAATATAGATAAAATAATTACAATTGCTACAACATTATCTTATAGTAGAAGAAGGAAAAATATCAATGAAATAAATGTCGTCAATCTAGTATGAAAGAAGGTACTTCAATTGAACAAAGTGAATAATCAATTCTTGTATGTAATGGTTCTAATCCTACTCTTGCATCATTGAAATCAAGAATTGGAACTAGAAAAACTAGAATTTTGTAAGAAATTTATGATCAAGGAGAATGCAATCAAGTTTTTCTATATTTTATTATGATCTTATAAATTTTGTTAATGAAATTAAGAAATATCATTGTATTAATGCAATGGCTGAAAAAATAGTATTGAAAATGACACATGGGAGTTAGTAAATTTACTTAAGAAAAAGAATGCATAGTCTAGTAGCTATGAGATTTTCATAGTAATATCGAACTGACTATAATGAAACTTTTGTACCTATAGAAATAGCTGATATAGATAGAATAGTGTTATCATTTTTTATCAATTGAAACTCAAAACACACTCCAAATAATATAAAAAATAAATTATATAAAAATTTAATTTATTAAGAAAATCACATTTTTAAAATAAAATATATATTCAATAGTAATATAATTTTAAATTACAATTGTAATAAAAAATTTATTCTATTATATCCAAATTAAGAAAAATATGATTTCATATATTAATAGTTTTTGTAATTATAGCATTCAACAATTACAAGAAGGGGTTAAGTGTAATGATGTGAGAATCTTAACAAAAACTCTTACATTTAACTTCAATTTTTACATATAAAAATAATAATATTCAATAAAAACTTAAAAACTAAAAAATCTACATCTACATAGGGGAGAAGGCCCTATATGTGTGCATTCTAACTTTGTGCTTTTAAAATTCCTATGTAGATATTTCAAATTATTCTGAATTTTTAACAATAGTTGACTTATAAGTCCCATACTTAAAAAATCCTTTTCAAGTGCACATGGGCAAAAATGATGACACATCAGCATGCATTTTTGTGAAGACGTCCAAAATGGTTGTAAATTGTGGCAAGGCAAAAATATATGCAAGACTGAAATATATGCACTGAGTCATATGAATTGAATTGCCTCTATCAATAAAAACTCCATGCCATTTAAATTGTTGCCCATCTTCTTTTAATATATAAATAATTTTAGTTGTCTATTTATTTTAAGTTAATTTTTAAATTTTAAATTTTAAATATTTTATCAATATTTTTTAAAACTTTGTCATATTAATAAAGCATAAGAATGGTATGGATAAAGATATCCTTCCAAAAAAAAATAGATTTTTGTTTAAATATTAAACAATAAACTGTTTAAGATATCATTCCCAAAAATAGATTTACATACATCTAGTTTGTGTTGCAAGTGTAATGTTTGTAGCTTTCTAAATTCATATTTAAAAAATACTTATGATAATTTTTTCCTTTTAGTTGTTAAATTAATACTAAGGGACAAAAAGAATATATTACTGAAAAAATAAATTATAGTATAGCTTGTCAAAATTTCTGAGCCTTCATTTCTATTCTCCTATGCTTCTACCCCCATATCATCATATACATGCATATAACCATTCCCACCTCTGATATAATTATCCATGCCACAAAATTGCAAGCATGTATCGTAAACAAAATGATGACAAAACATAAATCCTATCTCTTTATAGTATTAAACTATACTTTTCTTGACAATACAAAAAATATGCTTGGCTTGACTGGCACACTCAAAGCTTTTGACTTTTAGTCCTTGGGCCTACCCTGAACCCTCATGACCACGGTATCGTTTCCCCTTCAAATTTTGCCTTAACAGTGTCCCTTCCCATGAGTCTTAATCAGACACCTTTCCATTTGACAGTTTCTGTTCCCGTGACCATTAATGCCACCCTTTCCCGCTTCAAAGTCTCGTGCACCCCCATTTACACATTAAACAAAGTTAAACCCTTGCTTCGCACACATCTTTCAGTGCACCCTATTTACACACTAATATTTTTTATCACAATTCAAGCTCCAGTCACTGTACACTGTGAAGTGAGGGTCTATTGTGAAGTGATGGTTGACGAGGGAGGAGAAGAGAGGTCACCGGGTACAAGTAATTCTTTGATGAAACCACATTTCATTGAGACACTCTATTTTTCATAAGCTGTTGTTTGTTTTAGGAATTTCTTTCAATGTTTACCTTAATAAAATGTTCATGTATCCTCACCATAAATCTACACAAATTCATTCTTATTGTCATTCTATACAAAATTCAATCCAAGGGTCTGACTACGTTAAAAATAAATAAATAATCATTAGCTAATGTTTCTATCTAATTTCAAACTGAAAATGCATTGAATTAAGGGGTTTTTGAGTTGAGTCAAACTTAATTTGAGTAAACCATTTCTCAAAGGCCAAGCATAAACTTGAATCTTTCTAAAGCCTTCTCAAACAACAAATCCATTTTGAGCATATCATGTAACTAGGGTATTCCATGATAACCCACATTTCTTCAAGGCATTATTTTTGACAGTTCAAGTGCATTGTATATGCTATGACGGTGAGCTTGTTGCTAACCATGAATAATATTTTAAAAATTGGTTGATACATAGCTCTAGAGTAATTCATTATGCCATAGCATAGACAAGGCATATAAACTTTCTGAAATTTTGTCAAGGAATAATGAAAAGGCAAGACACGATAGAGTAGTAGAACCATTTTCTGTTGGTCTGTGATGGAATTCAAAGCCCTTTTTTGTCTGTTGGAGTAAACATTGTCAGTCCTATGAATTGTTAAGTTGATTCTGTAGC